>NC_068421.1:59843463-59845963 GCF_023373465.1 Oncorhynchus keta | reverse complement strand
TTGCAGGAAATCACACACAGATCGAGCAGTATGGCTGGTGGCATTGTCATGCTGGAGGGTCATGTCAGGATGAGCCTGCAGGAAGGGTACTACATGAGGGAGGAGGATGTCTTCCCTGTAACACACAGCGTTGAGATTGCCTGCAATGTCAACAAGCTCAGTCCGATGATGCTGTGACACACCACCCCAGACCATGACGGACCCTCCACCTCCAAATCGATCCCGCTCCAGAGTACAGGCCTCAGTGTAACACTCATTCCTTCAACGATAAACGCGAATCCGACCATCACCCCTGGTTGGACAAAACCTCGACTCATCAGTGAAGAGCACTTTTTGCCAGTTCTGTCTGGTCCAGTGACGGTGGGTTTGTGCCCATAGGCGACATTATTGCCGGTGATATCTGGTGAGGACCTGCCATACAACAGGCCTACAAGCCCTCAGTCCAGCCTCTCTCAGCCCAGCCTCTCTCAGCCCAGCCTCTCTCAGCCTATTGCAGACAGTCTGAGCACTGATCCTGGTGTAACTCGGGCAGTTGTTGTGCCGCAGGTGTGATGTTCAGATGTACCTGATCCTGTGCAGGTGTTGTTACACGTGGTCTGCCACTGCGATGACGATCAGCTCTCCGTCCTGTCTCCCTGTAGCGCTGTCTTCATATGGACAGTACTAAGACACATGGCAATTTATTGCCCTGGCCACATCTGCAGTCGTCATTGCTTCCTTGCAGCATGCCTAAGGCACGTTCACGCAGATGAGCAGGGACCGTGGGCATCTTTCTTTTTGTGTTTGTCAGAATCAGTAGAAATGCCTCTTTAGTGTCCTAAGTTTTCTTAACTGTGGCCTTAAGTGCCTACCGTCTGTGAACTATTACTGTCTTAATGACCGTTCCAAAGGTGCATGTTCATTAATAGTTTATGGTTCATTGAACAAGCATGGGAAACAGTGTTTAAAACCTTTACAATGAAGATCTGTGAAGTTATTTAGATTTTTATGAATTATCTTTGAAAGACAGGGTCCTGAAAAAGGGGCGTTTCTTTTTTTGCTGAGTTTATAACTGTACATGGAGAGTTGAGAAATGTCTCCGTTTTCAAATCCAATGCAGATGTATTTTTTTCATTGATTCTTTAAGAAAATATAACTGTAAAATGCGAGCCCATCTCCATGCCCCGAAGCTCTTTCCATAAGTTGAGGATTTAATAATGTGTGCTTATTCAATTTTGCTTTCAAAGGAATTATTTACCCAACCAATGAGCACGGGATTGCTTGCTGTGTTTGTTGGAGAGGCAACATACAACCCCGCCCCTTCACACACACACACTGTAAATGAACATACACACAAGTTCTCTCACATGCACAGAACTACATCCATTCTTTATATACCAAATGTGATATACACACATACATTTGCATGGCCATGTGTGCTTTTCAAACCTATTCTTCACAGAAATGCATGACTAATGCTAGGTAAATGGCAAGGGATATTTTGAGGCTTGGCGGTGACAGCTTTTTTCATGGGGCAGAGATGAATTCGCATAAAATGGGAACTCCAGCAGCATTCACTGCAGATATGAAAGCCTGCAGACTGGCTCCTGTTACACAATAGTCCTGAGGTGTGTTAGACAGGGAAGGAGAGAGAGCTGGGGTCCAAGGTTGTGTGTATGCGTGTGCTTGTACATCTGTGTGTTTACACGTAGCAGTAAGTGTGATTGTGTGTGTTTGTGCATTTGTTTGTGTGTATGTCCATGTTTGTGCATATGTGTATATATATATAGAGAGTTGAAATCGGAAGTTTACATACACCTTAGCCAAATACATTTAAACTCAGTTTTTCACAATTCCTGACATTTAATCCTAGTAAAAATTCCTTGTCTTAGGTCAGTTAGGATCACCACTTTATTTTAAGACTGAAATGTCAGAATAATAGTAGGGAGAATTATTTATTTCATCTTTTATTTCTTTCATCACATTCCCAGTGGGTCAGAAGTTGACATACACTCAATTAGTATTTGGTAGCATTGCCTTTAAATTATTTAACTTGGGTCAAACGTTTCAGGTAGCCTTCCACAAGCTTCCCACAATAAGTTGGGTGAATTGTGGCCCATTCCTCCTGACAGAGCTGGTGTAACTGAGTCAATATTCTATGGGATTGAGGTCAGGGTTTTGTGATGGCCACTCCAATACCTTGACTTTGTTGTCTTTAAGCCATTTTGCTGCAACTTTGGAAGTATGCTTGGGGTCATTGTCCATTTGGAAGACCCATTTGCGACCAAGCTTGAACTGTCTTGAGATATTGCTTCAATATATAAACATAATTTTCCGTCCTCATGATGCCATCTATTTTGTGAAGGGCACCAGTCCGTCCTGCAGCAAAGCACCCCCACAGCATGATGCTGCCACCCCCATGCTTCACGGTTGGGATGATGTTCTTCAGCTTGCAATCCTCACGCTTTTTCCTCCAAATATAACAATGGTCATTATGGCCAATGAGTTCTATTTTTGTTTC
>NC_068421.1:59750963-59840963 GCF_023373465.1 Oncorhynchus keta | reverse complement strand
TTTTCAATTCAAATGGTCAAAAAGATACAAGAATTGCTTCTTAGCAAAGAGCAATTTTAAAGCAAGAATTAAGTTAGGACTGTCTGGGAGTGAGGAAAACTGAAAAATAGCTGTTATTGGCAGAGAGGTTTGGAAATCTCTTATTGGTCTATTAACTAATGAACCGTCTGCTGACATCACCAGGCAGGCCAAAACTCCATCCCACCAAAACAGGCTGTGAATTTCAGGCGGCCTTTTCAAACAGTTCTGACACTAAAAAGGGCATTATTATAATTTTCACAATTTCACAATATTAGTGTAGAAATATATACAGTTGAAGTCGGAAGTTTACATACACTTAGGTTGGAGTCATTAAAACTAGTTTTTCAACCACTCTACAAATTTCTTGTTAAGAAACTATAGTTTTGGCAAGTCAGTTAGGACATCTACTTTGTGCATGACACAAGTAATCTTTCCAACAATTGTTTACAGACAGATTATTTCACTTATAATTCACTGTATCACAATTCCAGTGGGTCAGAAGTGTACATACACTAAGTTGACTGTGCCTTTAAACAGCTTGGAAAATTCCAGAAAATTATGTAATGGCTTTAGAAGCATCTGATAGGCTAATTGACATCATTTGTGTCAATTGGAGGTGTACCTGTGGATGTATTTCAAGGCCTACCTTCAAACGCAGTGCCTCTTTGCTTGACATCATGGGAAAATCAAAAGAAATCAGCCAAGACCTCAGAAAACAAATTGTAGACCTCCACAAGTCTGGTTCAGTCTTGGGAGCAATTTCTAAACTCCTGAAGGTACCACATTCATCAAATAAAATAAAATCAAATAAAATTGATTTATATAGCCCTTCATACATCAGCTGATATCTCAAAGTGCTGTACATAAACCCAGCCTAAAACCCCACACAGCAAGCAATGCAGGTGTAGGAGCACGGTGGCTAGGAAAAACTCCCTAGAAAGGCCAAAGCCTAGGAAGAAACCTAGAGAGGAACCAGGCTATGTGGGGTGGCCAGTCCTCTTCTGGCTATGCCGGGTGGAGATTATAACAGAACATGGCCAAGATGTTCAAATGTTCATAAATGACCAGCATGGTCCAATAATAATAAGGCAAAACAGTTGAAACTGGAGCAGCAGCACGGACAGGTGGACTGGGGACAGCAAGGAGTCATCATGTCAGGTAGTCCTAAGGCATGGTCCTAGGGCTCAGGTCCTCTGAGAGAGAGAGAGAAAGAGAGAAGAGAGAATTAGAGAGAGCACACTTAAATTCACACAGGACACGGAATAGGACAGGAGAAGTACTCCAGATATAACAAACTGACCCTAGCCCCCCGACACATAAACTACTGCAGCATAAATACTGGAGGCTGAGACAGGAGGGGTCAGGAGACACTGTGGCCCCATCCGAGGACACCCCCGGACAGGGCCAAACAGGAAGGATATAACCCCACCCACTTTGCCAAACCACAGCCCCCAGACCACCAGAGGGATATGTTCAACCACCATCCTGAGACAAGGCTGAGTATAGCCCACAAAGATCTCCGCCACGGCACAACCCAAGGTGTTCATCTGTACAAACAATAGTATGCAAGTATAAACACCATGGGACCACGCAGCCGTCATACTGCTCAGGAAGGAGACGTGCTCTGTCTCCTAGAGATGAACGTGCTTTGGTGCGAAAAGTGCAAATCAATCCCAGAACAACAGCAAAGGACCTTGTGAAGATGCTGGAGGAAACAGGTACAAAAGTATCTATATCCACAGTCAAACGAGTCCTATATCCACATAACCTGAAAGGCCGCTCAGCAAGGAAGAAGCCACTGCTCCAAAACCACCATAAAAAAGACAGACTACAGTTTGCAACTGCACATGGGGACAAAGATCGTACTTTTTGGAGAAATGTCCTCTGGTCTGATGAAACAAAAATATAACTGTTTGGCCATAATGACCATCGTTATGTTTGGAGGAAAAAGGGGTAGGCTTACAAGCCGAAGATCACCATCCCAACCATGTAGCACGGTGGTGGCAGCATCATGTTGTGGGGATGCTTTGCTGCAGGAGGGACTGGTGCCCGTCACAAAATAGATGGCTTCATGAGGACGGAAAATTATGTTTATATATTGAAGCAATATCTCAAGACATCAGTCAGGAAGTTAAAGCTTGGTCGCAAATGGGTCTTCCAAATGGACAATGACCCCAAGCATACTTCCAAAGTTGTGGCAAAATGGCTTAAACACAACAAAGTCAAGGTAATGGAGTGGCCATCACAAAACCCTGACCTCAAACCTATAGAAAATGTGTGGGCAGAACTGAATAAGCGTGTGCGGCGAGCAAGGAGGCCTACAAACCTGACTCAGTTACACCAGCTCTGTCAGGAGGTCTACAAACCTGACTCAGTTACACCAGCTCTGTCAGGAGGTCTACAAACCTGACTCAGTTACACCAGCTCTGTCAAGAGGTCTACAAACCTGACTCAGTTACACCAGCTCTGTCAGGAGGTCTACAAACCTGACTCAGTTACACCAGCTCTGTCAGGAGGTCTACAAACCTGACTCAGTTACACCAGCTCTGTCAGGAGGTCTACAAACCTGACTCAGTTACACCAGCTCTGTCAGGAGGTCTACAAACCTGACTCAGTTACACCAGCTCTGTCAGGAGGTCTACAAACCTGACTCAGTTACACCAGCTCTGTCAAGAGGAATTCACCCAACTTATTGTGGGAAGCTTGTGGAAGGCTACCTGAAGTGTTTGACCCAAGTTAAACTATTTAAAGGCAATGCTACCAAATGCTAATTGAGTGTATGTAAACTTCTGACCCACTGGGAATGTGATGAAGGAAATAAAAGCTGAAATAAATCATTCTCCCTATTATTCTGACATTTTTACATTCTTAAAATAAAATGGTGATCCTAACTGACCTAAGACAGGGATTTTTTACTCTGATTAAATGTCAGGAATTGTGAAAAACTGAGTTTAAATGTATTTGGCTAAGGTGCATGTAAACTTCCAACTTCAACTGTATAGTGTAGTGTAGAAATATATATGAAACAGAAGGAAATCACGTGTTTTACTGCACAGGGCCTTTAAGGACAGGCAGGGAAAGACTGGGGAGATAGGGACATCAAAACAGTGTGATTGTAGCACAAAAAACACAAAGCGAGACAAGAAGATATAGAAAATAATGTTGATCGGTGGGGAACAAATAAATCCATCAGTAGCTGTGTTTGCCTGAGATTACTGAGTGGGGGTGTGAGTGGAGGGGTGGATGAGGAGCAGTCTCCTCCTCTCGGGTCGTTCTACATGCTGAGTTCTGCTGTTTCCTGTCCTCCAGCTGCTGAAGTGCTGTTAGGAGGTCCGGGTCACCCCCGCTGAGTGGTCCGTTGTCAGGGTGGGGCGCCCGCCGCCCGCCCGGCATTGTGAGCCCCCTGCGAAAAACATGTCGTCTGTATAATTAGTCAGAAAATGTGCTGCCTCCCTCATCCCCTACCAACATTTTCTCTTTTCTTTCCTCGGTCTCTCTCTTTCCAACAGAGTGTATGCTAATTAAGCGCTGCCATTAGGCACCATGTAATTGGCTTGAAAAGTAATGACAAGCAAGTTTATTTACAAGGCAATCAAAATAAAGAGAGCCTTTTGTGCTGATAATAATCATTTAGCACTACAGAAGTCATCACACTGCCGTTCGTTTTGATGGACATGTGTTGAAATATATGTATTTATCAATGAATTATTCCATGTGTCAACACGACTCACTCCGCTGATGACCAGCCTTTTTCCTGTCTGCTGTTTAGGTTGTGTGCAAATACAAACATTTCCAGACAGCCCTGTTTTTGATAAATGGGAAAGATTGAGGCGAATCAAAGGAGACATGCTGAGTAGCTTTGTCGTCTTTTCTCGCCCCTCGTTCCTTCATTGTGCTAATGTACAATACTAGTTTGTCAGCTGAAAGTCAGGGATCTGCTCAGTCGATGTGAGGGCTCAAAAGGAAGAGGCAGACATTGTGTTATTCCATCAATTTTCTTCCGGAGCTGACGGATGGAACGGGGCAGGAGGAGGATGGGGTGGTGGTCTGGGTTTAGAGAGGGAAATGTCTGTATACTTGGACTTCTCTGCCCTTCACTTTCCAGGCAACAGATGGAAACAGCGTATTAAGACACCCCAGAGTGACCCTGGGCACACCCTGGCACAGCTAGGTTTAGGAGGAGCAGGTGGGCATCTGTTCCATGTCCTTAATCGCGCTCGGTGCATGCCATCCCCATGGTGAGCTTGGCTATTTGTGTGTGCCGTGCCCACTTGGCTAGCCTGGTGGCCAGTCAGCTGGGGCAGAGAGGGGCCGTGCGGCAGGGCTCTCCAGATCTGTCCTGGCTCCGTATGGTGGGGGCTCAGGGGCCATTTAACTCCCCTCGTTAGGCCCTTGTCATCCCGTGTTAGTGGGTCTAAAGGCAGTAGCCCTTCACCCATAGAGGAGACACATATCGAGCTTTTCACAGTAGAGGGTGTTGGGGTCTGCATGGATTTCACTGTGGTGGGCTTACTGACTAGATTTTGGAGGCCCGTCACTGACTGGATCCAATAGGGCTACTCCTCCAAATGAACTCCTAGGCCAGGGCTATTCAACAGGCAGCCTGCGGGCCAGATTCAGCCTGTGTATCAATTTAGAAGACCCTTTGATACATTTTGAACATTAATTAAAAGAATCCCGCAAAAATCCGCACAATAATCCAATGTTTAGTTCCAAAAGGAGCCCCCTCATTCAATATTCTCTAATGGGAGATTCTGTTTTCTTGTAGTCCCACCCATTAATTGCTGTCAATCAATACCACCAAACATAACAGTTACAGCCAATCAGAGCTACTAACAGGGGCACAGGGTCTGTCTTCCCTCCTATCGGCTCTTTCACTTCAGATGAGATCCCTACACTATACACCAGAGGTGAGTTAAAAAAAACACCCCGGATTCAGTTTATCAACATCTAGCCTGCAGCATCGCTTGTTTCATAGTCTGCTGAGCATCATTATCTACTTTTACATAATGATGTTCGGTGGCCAAGCAAGGGGAATAATGCTCTCAAGAAAGCTACCTATGTGCGTTTAGGGAGGAGATATTTGCTTTTTTCCACATTTGCCGCTACAAGAAAGCCAACACATATCTAGAGAGCAGTGGAGGCAGCTGAGGGGAGAACGGCTCATAATAATGGCTGGGAACCAAGTGTTTGATCTATTTGATACCATTCCACTGATTCCACTCCAGTCATTACCACGAGCCCGTCCTCCCCAATTAAGGTGCCACCAGCCTCCTGTGCTAGAGAAAATGCTTGATGAAGAGTTCATATCAGATTTTTTTTTTTTGTGTGTGAAATCTTCAATTAATTGAATGGAGTTAATTTGGGAATACAGGGGAGGGATAAAACAGTTATTGACATGATTAAAAAACGGACTTATAGTCAAAATACAAATATTTCCCCCTCTGATTTGAGGTCAAACAAAACGTTCCATTTCCCCACGCTGCCGCAATATTTGATTCAGTCATCATCAGTACAGATCACTCTCGTGATGTCTGAGTTTTTACATCAAATGAAATCGAACTTTGCAATGAGAGTTTGATCAGATTAAGTCCCCACAGAGGTGGTGCAGTTTGTTTTAGTTACGCGTTCTCTACTGAGACTTTTCTGTGAAAGCTCGTCCACTGAGATATGCCATGCATAATAGGTTTCTATGTGTAAAAAAAACTGGAAATAACGAAATGATAAAGACATTGAAAAGAGAACAGAATACTGAGATATGCCAAGCAGAAAATATGTCCTGTGTATAGAGGAACCTATGTATGTAAAATGCACAGGAAAGTAGAAATGAATGAATGTGATGCGGGTCAACTGTTTTACAAGTACACATGTTCCATTATTTAAACAATTTGATGCACATAATTACGCTAACCCTAATGGACTTAAAAGGAACTTTTAGCAACATTTAATTTGAAGAAATGTGCTTCATAAGATTATAATTGTGTTTGTGCATTGTTGGCTATGACGGTAGTCCCATGTAGAAAATGTCTGGTCTCCCTGTAAATACATTTTTCAAATCTGGCCCCCTTAAGAATGTCGTGAGGCCTGAATAGGTGAAAGCCTCATAAAGAAAATTCCCTGGTTGAGCAACTACAATATTGTAGTGGAGAAACTATTGCTCATTGCTTGTGCCTACAGTTCTAGCAAATTCTTTCAGATCTACCCAAGTGAGTGGAGGATATGTCTAGCTGTAGTTTCTGGACAGGTGTTACGTGTATCTTTGGTACTGCAGTGAGGTACTGGGAGCCCATTATAGGCCTGTAGTTTATAGGAACTCTCTGTACTCCATTAAAGACAGAACAACAGTGTTGACGTAAGTATGAAAGTCTAAGTGCCTCGCTGGCTGTTTCAGATCTAAACTGGACTTTATGGGTTTGGTAGAACGGCATGAAGAAAGGGCTTCCAAGATTCCCACAACCCTGCATGAATAAATTGTGATTTACACCAGTACTTATGTGGTTTAAATGACAATTTTAATTCTGCATAAATCTGACCGCGGGCTAAAAAAGGATCTAGAAAAAAATGAAAGAAACAGAAAGAAAGTGAAATAGAAAACGGTGCCCCTCCAGACTCAGTCCAACTTTAACAAGGGCTCCTTTTTCTCATTCCTATTCCTTCAGAGGTAAATGACCTCGGACAGCTGCCGCCGTGTTACAGAACCAATCAGATTCCTTCGCAATGCGGCTGGCCTTTAAATATTGAGCAGCGCTCCATGGCAAACAGCCCTCAGTAAATATGATTGGCAGGCATGTTTCAAAGCCAAGCTAATTCCATTAAGCTATTGATCTGGCTCTCCTCTCCTCTCAGGCTCCTCTCATCTCACCCTGCTCCCTGCTCTGGCCACACTGTTTACTCTGGACCCGGGGCTCCGGCTGCTCCTTGGCCCCCACACCCTGCCAGTCTTCCAGCAGGATATTAAGGTTTCAGAAATCCCTGTACATGTTGGTGCAGCATCGGTAAACAAACTGGGCAGCCGCTGATGCACATGTTGTGAGACTAGCTGTTGTGATCAGATTTCTATCCAAATTCATCGATATAATAATATCAAATATTATGTTATACTTATTTCTAGTTACAGTACATACATCAATTATTTAACATTTCCTAAAAAAATATATAAATGTATTTTAAGCTCTCCACGAGACCATTTCACCACTATTTCATCATCATGATCCATACGTATGCATCTCCTTGCAGTATTTCCAATTATTCCAGGCTTTATTGCCATTCCATCCCAGTAACAGTACATTAGTAGCTCTCTCTCCTTGAGCATGGAGCTCCATTACTGTCAAACCAAGCAGGAGATTTGGTTGGAGAGGGATGGGCTCTGCCCTGGATGGGCTTTTTACTGTTGTTCCACTTTTACTTTACTGAGCAAATCATTTGCTTGACTGGCGCGCTGGTACCCCCTCTCACCACCTCCCTCTCCTTCCCTCCGCCATCCCATCCCACAGATAGGTGGAGATGAGTGGGGTTTTTTTGTGCCGATTCGCTGTTTCCAATGCCCTCATGGTCATGAGCAGAGTAGGAGGGCCAATAACTCACCGGAGCTCAGAGACTGGTGACCTGTGCAGCCACAGACAAATGTAATGACACCACTCTGGCTATTCAGCAGCACAGTCAGGAGTAGGCCTTATGGAACTGTAGGTATGTAGGGACTTGGAATTGTCCTAGTTTACAGTCGACCAAGAATCTTCTACAATTTTAAGCTTGAGTCAAGCATCTGCCTTTGTGTGTGTGTGTGTGTGTGTGTGTGTGTGTGTGTGTGTGTGTGTGTGTGTGTGTGTGTGTGTGTGTGTGTGTGTGTGTGTGTGTGTGTGTGTGTGTGTGTGTGTGTGTGTGTGTGTGTGTGTGTGTGTGTGTGTGTGTGTGTTTGTGTGTGTGTGGTACAGCCTGTGTGTGTGTCTCTCACACACTTAAGGATACGAATGGTACAATATGAG
Source organism: Oncorhynchus keta (assembly GCF_023373465.1). Classification (NCBI taxonomy): domain Eukaryota; kingdom Metazoa; phylum Chordata; class Actinopteri; order Salmoniformes; family Salmonidae; genus Oncorhynchus; species Oncorhynchus keta. The sequence continues at coordinate 59,832,960 of NC_068421.1, read as the reverse complement.
TCTAATATAGAGTTCGTTGTCTGGGCCCCTATATGCTTTGTGAGCTACATTAGAGCGTTGGATGACACGTTATGGACTGGAGAATGAAGTGCTGCTCAGGAAAGCAAGACCACATCCGCTCCCATTTCCTCCCCTCCTTCCACCCACATGAGTGGAGCTACTTGGAGTAACGAAGCAAACAATGTTTCCCTCGTGCATTGTGGCGCCCCCTGCTTTAAATGTGGGCCTGGTCGTCAGCAGTTAAACGCTTGATTGATGGCACAGAAGTGAGGACGATTGTGGGATATGCCAGCTCCAAATGACAAGCAATTACTCATTTTGTGTAATGAAAACCTTAACACCAATCATTGACGCTTTACCTCGCGCTAATGCGTGATGTGATATTATACATTCTCTCCATCAAGCTCTCCCCTGAGGGTGTCGGCTCAGACGTTTACTAAATAACATCATTTGTAATGGCTGAAGTGATGGCAAGACAGCAGAGCTAAGTGAGTGAGGGGAGGCAGGCGAGTGTTTTTTTATTAAAGGCGATTCATAAGAAGAAGATCGGGGTTCTTGGAATGGCAGGCAGTGTGTTTACTGCCAGGCAGTGTGTTTACTGCCAGGCAGTGTGTTTACTGCCAGGCAGTGTGTTTACTGCCAGGCAGTGTGTTTACTGCCAGGCACCCAGGCACCTGGACATCAGACCCATTAGGTTTCTCTGATTATCATTCCTAATGTTTGTGCTTCTTCTCTCGGCGGCTAATAAGAAGAGAAGGCCAACAGTGGGCCTCTGTCAGCGGCACTATCACTTGGCTAGGCGTTGCCATGGCAACAGGGAGTTCATTACGGTGGGTGTCTTGTGCTGTGGCCCTTTGATGTGGTGGCAGCCAGGAAGCATGGCCTGTATCCATGCGGTTTGCCAGAGCTCCCTCTGAGGGATGAGATTGCAGCAGCTCGTTCTCTCCTCTCCCCTGCTCTGGCAAGACACTGCAATTACCCCCACACTCGTCTCCTCCTGCAAATCACTGTAATTATTCCCCCAGCTTGCATTTGCACATTGGCAACAGGTGCCATTTGAATAGGAAGTTCCCTCCCCTCCACGCTTTTTAACACCCCTGCCTCGCTTCCCACCCATGATGGCCACTTTCGCTGACAGTGAGAGACGCCAACCCTAAACTCGTAGTCTGGTGGTGTTGATGGTAATTTGGTGTCCAGAGGTCTTAGTGTCAAGTGTAGCTGAGACACAGAACCACTCACACATTCAAAAGTATGGTAAGTTGTGTATGTGACAGCAATGGGGCGTGCGCTTTGCAGCACACGTGCTTGACATCAATCCATGGCATTAAATCAACTGTAAAAAAACGGGTCAGAGAGGACTCTTTGACTTCTAAATGGCCCGAACATTGTATCCAGATATTTTGTCACGCCTTCCCTGTCCTATATGCAGAACTGTCAGGATCAGCACAAAATATGCAGGAAAATGCAGCCTCTTTTAAATGAAATTCTGTAGAAAGTGTAGCAAAATTTTTTTTATTGTCACATACACCAGACAGGTGCAGTGAAATGTGTTGCTTTACGGGTTCAGCCATAGTAGTAGGGTACCAATGGAGCAAATTAGGGTTAAGTGCCTTGCTTGAGGGCCCATCAAAATAATTTTTACCTTGTCGGCTCAGGTATTTGAACCAACAATCTTTCGGCTACTGGCCCAACACGCTAACCGCTAGGCTACCTGTCGCCCTGCATTAAAGGACATCCGTTATTTAAATGTTATGTAAACCTATATCTGCATGTGCCGATACCTGATACTTTTCATTTCTATTTTTGTTAGGCCATCTGTGCAGGGTTCAGCTGGCCTTTCATACCCCTCACCTGTCATGACACGAATACACCGGGGAAAACCCAAGTTCACTGGCTATTATGTAAAAACAGAGAGAGAACAAAGCAGGGAATACGATAGCTTTCTAGCGTTCCAAGAGAACTAGGGACCTTTGCAGCGATAGAGAATATGGCAGTGGAATGAGACAACACAGCGAGACTAGGACTAGGTGTGATGAGGCTGTTGTTTCATGTCTCCCCTGTCTCCATTTGGAGTGGATCTTGTCCCGAGGTAGTAGGATACAGAGTCTCCAGTCACACCCTTGTGTGAAACCCTTGTAAATGCACCATGTTAATGACGGGCCCCACATAATGCATGTGAATCATTTTGCTGGCTTTTAGTTTAATGTACGACAATCAGTAGAACAGGGCCTGTGGGGACCGATCAATATGCAGATAAACATATTGATGGCAGTGACTTTCTGGGAGTCCCCACTCTGTCTGTGTGCTGTTGCTGTTCAATGCTAGTGCTAATTACGGTGGACTTCTCCACTTCCTCAGGCGCAGAAATAGCCAGGGGATGACAAAGTGCTCTTCCCCTGTCTCTTCTTCTTCTTGGGCGCAATTCGTTTGACATGGGGAGCCATGTTCAAAGTTTAATACTGTTTGTTTTATATTCCTGCCTCATTTCCCTAGATAAAAATGTATGATGACATTCTCTGCGTTCCATAAAATATTCATAAATGTCATTACTAATATCTTTCATAGATCAACTAAATTGATCCTTCTGTCTGCTTTTATCTCTGCTGCCCCACATGGATCCATTAGACAGGCATGGGAGAGGAGTGTGTGCTCTGCATGTGTGTATGGATATAGCCTCTGAATACAAACTCAGCAAAAAAAGAAACGCCCTCTCACTGTCGACTTATTTTCAGCAAACTTAACATGTGTAAATATTTGTATGAACATAACAAGATTCAACAACTGAGACAAAAACTGAACAAGTTACACAGACATGTGACTAACAGAAATGGAATAATGTGTCCTTGAACAAAAGGAGGGGGGGGGGGGTCAAAATCAAAAGTAACAGTCAGTATCTGGTGTGGCCACCAGCTGCATTAAGTATTGTAGTACATCTCCTCCTCATGGAATGTACCAGATTTGCAAGTTCTTGCTGTGAGATGTTACCCCACTCTTCCACCAAGGCACCTGCAAGTTCCCGGACATTTATGGGGGGAATGGCCCTAGCCTTCACCCTCCGATCACCCTCCATCCCAGACGTGCTCAATGGGATTGAGATCCGGGCTCTTCGCTGGCCATGGCAGAGCACTGACATTCCTGTCTTGCAGGAAAACACACACAGATCGAGCAGTATGTCTGGTGGCATTGTCATGCTGGAGGGTCATGTCAGGATGAGCCTGCAGGAAGGGTACCACATGAGGGAGGAGGACGTCTTCCCTGTAACGCACAGAGTTGAGATTGCCTGCAATGACAACAAGCTCAGTCCGATGATGCTGTAACACAACGCCCCAGACCATGACGGACACTCTACCTCAAAATCGATCCCGCTCCAGAGTACAGGCCTCGGTGTAACACTCATTCCTTCGACGATAAACACGAATCTGACCATTACCCCTGGCGAGACGAACCCACGACTCATCAGTGAAGAGTACTTTTTACCAGTCCTGTCTGGTCCAGCGACGGTGGATTTGTGCCCATAGGCAATGTTGTTGCCGGTGATTTCTGGTGAGGACCTTCCTTACAACAGGCCTACAAGCCCTCAGTCCAGCCTCTCTCAGCCTATTGCGGACAGTCTAAGGACTGATGGAGGTACTGTGCGTTCCTGGTGTAACTCAGGCAGTAGTTGTTGCCATCCTATACCTGTCCCACAGGTGTGATGTTCGGATGTACCGATCCTGTGCAGATATTGTTACACGTGGTCTGCCACTGCGAGGACGATCAGCTGTCCGTTCTGTCTCCCTGTAGAGCGGTCTTAGGCGTCTCACAGTACAGACATTGCAATTTATTGCCCTGGCGACATCTGCAGTACTCATGCCTCCTTGCAGCATGCCTAAGGCACGTTCACGTTCACTGTGTTCCAGTGGCACATTGTGTTAGTTAATCCAAGTTTATAATTTTTGCCATTATGTTAGCACAGCTGAAAACTGTTGTTCTGATTAAAGAAGCAATAAAACTGGCCTTCTTTAGACTAGTTGAGTATCTGGAGCATCAGCATTTTGGGGTTCGATTACAGGCTAAAAATTGCTGTACCGGGGCTCAGTTGTGCACCGGGGCCTCCCACTCCTTTTTGTATTCTGGTTAGAGACAGTTTGTGCTGTTCTGTGAAGGGAGTAGTACACAGCGTTGTATGAGATCTTCAGTTTCTTGGCAATTTCTCGCATGGAATAGCCTTAGACCACTGCGACACTCAGGAGTGTAAATGTAGAGTGTGTGAGTGCAGGAGGAGATGTACTGCCAATGTGTCTAGGAGATGTTAAACCACAATGCACCACACCTGAATCTGTTCCATTTCCATCCAAAGTATTGTGATGCACTTTAGCTCTTCTTGATGTGTGTCCATGGTCCCGGACATATTTCTCATATTTCTCCTGCTCTGCGTTGATGAATCTGCTCCGACTCATTTCCTACTGAGGAGCAGGTGTGGGATTCACCTGTTCCAGAGCCGGCCCTATCCTGGGCCCATTCCTGCTCTTTAATATGGAATATAGTGCCTCTCACTCGCTGTATTCCCCATGAACATTTTCAATGTCCCATGAAACATTCAGAGCCTAATTCCACTTACGTGGCACGCGTTACGGCACCTGCAAAACGTTTCTACGTCTAATTTTGCAGTGCGTCAAGGTGGGATTAGGGGAGGAGTCCTAAATGACGGCGTGGTCTCCTCTCTCTTGTTTCTTTCTGCGTGTATGCAGGACATTAATAGTGCTAAACAGGGGATTCTTTTTGACAGATCGCGCCGTTAGATACATTTTTGTCTCCCGTTGCCGAGTTACTCATATTATAGTTGGAGGATTTTATGGTCCCTTTTTATTGAATGCAATTTTTCCCACGTGACACAATTATGCTGACATGTAGCAAAAAGTTAAAGGTCTTTGTCGGTAACATGTATCTAAGGGAAGGGCTTGAAAAGGCCTGATTAAAATGACAACAATTTGTTGTATTCTCCGTTCCCTCCTTAATTTGCAGGTTGTCTAGTTTAATAACAGCCATCTCTTTGGCGTGTCCTTTGGTCAGAGATTCTCTTTCTTCCTGTCTGGGTCCTGACAGAGAGATGAAGGATGAAATGGAGATTGTGACTGATGCAATTACTGTGCTGCTGATTGAAGGAGAGGCCAAATGATCACAGGAGTGATTGGGCTTTGTCTGAACCCAGAGCACACCATTCTCTGATTAAAGTGTCAGAGGTGTTGGTGTGTGTGTTGTGTGTGTGCGCGATTTATCCAGGGGATTGGGGAGGGATTGAATGATAGTGGAAAAACTAAACTCTGTGTCCTCATCGACCTTACTGAGTGGAAAGTAATGGCCCTTGTACTATTGTAACCTAATGCCAAGACCATACATTTTTTTATAGGAAAACCCCATTTCTTTGGGATAATGTATTTGCATTGCAAAGTTTAACAGCTCTCTCTATTTAGTATTACAGTATGTAGCACTGTGAAGGTCTCTCTCTCTCTCTCTCTCTCTCTCACACACACACACACACATCACTCTTCAAACAACTCTTGTTGAGCCGAGACCCAACTTCAAACATCCATTTTAAAGAAACCGAAACTATCTGGTGTGAAAAAAAGCCCCTGAGTCTTATTTGCCCAGCATCACCTCTCTCCCCTCCCCCTCAAAAAGGTTGTTTGTTTATCATCATTGGAGCACACTCGCTCCAGGTTGTTGCATCAGTGTTGCAGTGCTGAGTGAGGCATAGGCTTGTGCAGTGCTGTGCAGTGTGTTGTTGGTTCAGCTCTGATTTCTCCAGTTAGCAGATCCCCATGGCTAGTCCCTTGAGCCCCAGTCAGTCAGTGTAGTGCAGAGCAGATGCTGTAGCACAGCTAGTGAGGTAACACAGAAATCGCTCCACAGAGCTGAGATATCTCTCGTTAACTGCTCCCTGGATTGGACTGACATTAAAGGATTCAATCTCTCTCAGCAGGAACAGATCCCTCCGTCCTTCCCTCCTCTACTCTCCTCCGCCCTTCCCTTCTCTACTCTCCTCCTTCCTTCCCTCCTCTACTCTCCTCCGTCCTTCCCTCCTCTACTCTCCTCCGTCCTTCCCTCCTCTACTCTCCTCCTTCCTTCCCTCCTCTACTCTCCTCCGTCCTTCCCTCCTCTACTCTCCTCCGTCCTTCCCTCCTCTACTCTCCTCCGTCCTTCCCTCCTCTACTCTCCTCCGTCCTTCCCTCCTCTACTCTCCTCCGTCCTTCCCTTCTCTACTCTCCTCCGTCCTTCCCTCCTCTACTCTCCTCCGTCCTTCCCTCCTCTACTCTCCTCCGTCCTTCCCTCCTCTACTCTCCTCCTTCCTTCCCTCCTCTACTCTCCTCCGTCCTTCCCTCCTCTACTCTCCTCCGTCCTTCCCTCCTCTACTCTCCTCCGTCCTTCCCTTCTCTACTCTCCTCCGTCCTTCCCTTCTCTACTCTCCTCCGTCCTTCCCTCCTCTACTCTCCTCCGTCCTTCCCTCCTCTACTCTCCTCCGTCCTTCCCTCCTCTACTCTCCTCCGTCCTTCCCTTCTCTACTCTCCTCCTTCCTTCCCTCCTCTACTCTCCTCCGTCCTTCCCTCCTCTACTCTCCTCCGTCCTTCCCTCTACTCTCCTCCGTCCTTCCCTTCTCTACTCTCCTCCTTCCTTCCTTTCCTCCTCTACTCTCCTCCCTCCATCCCTCCCTCCTTCCCTCCACCTGCTCCTGTTCTTCTTCTCCAGATTGTAATACAAGGCCTTTGAATAATTACATATTAAAGTCCTCCAGAGCGGCCGACTGGGAAGTCCGGACTTGGAAAGTTAACCCTTTCCTCCCTGTACTATAAATCGTCTCCTGAAAGCATCTTACTACGCTGGTCCCAGCCGGCATTCCTGCCTCCCGGCACAAAGCTCCTGTACTGCTATAATCACTGCCTGGAAAACAGCTATCCAGAGACATAGAGCAAAATACCCTGGTCCAGAGCTCATCAGGTTGAACTGAAAGGGAAATCTGTCTACGTTTGTTTAGTAAGTGTCCAAAGCACTTCCCTGTTACCTATATAGTGCACTTTTGACCCAAGCTGACACCCTATTCCCTATATAGTGCATTACTTGATCAGGGCCCAGCCAGTGTCTCTAAAGTAAATTTTTCAGTACAGTTGGCTTGTTGAATGCAGGGTTATGTTGAATTGGAGGAAATGGTAAAGGGAGTTTCGACACAACAGAGCCTGTGGAGCTGTCCACTAACCGGTGGTGCTGAAGCCCAGCAGCCCTCAGCAAGAGATGCAGCAGTAATGTATGGTATAGGATAAGCTGCAATATGAATAATTCCTCATATGCGCTTATTAACACCAATCAAGTTAAAAGAATTTCAAGTGAGCATGACTAATGTTCTAGTCAGGGTTAGTGCTTTGCAACTACTTTGCTAACGTATACCTTCAATATTATAGCATACAAGACTTTTATATGAGTGTTTACCGTAACAGCAGTGAACTAAAACTAACACTCCGTCCGCACACAAACAGTTTTTATCTCAGATTATGTGGAACACTTCTCACTAGTGGGAGAGGGTGCTAGCGAGCATCAAGAGGCAAGTTGTACTTTTCACCATCTCCACGTGCCAAGTGTAGGTTGACTTGGATGCAGGCACAGGGATCTGGCTCTGCACAGGCTGCTCTGTAATGTATGTATGGAGGAGGAAGAAAACCCAGGCACAGCTTGACTCCTGATAATGCAGATGGCGCTGGTGGTATATGGGGGTTATGTGCACACTGAATGCCAGTGAATATGTACGTGTTTAAAGCATATTGGCGTGGTGGTGGGAGGCTTCTGAATGAGGCTGCTGGTGGCTTTGTCCCAGCACAGAGCTGAGCATGAGGGTAGGGGGAGAGGGGAGGTGGAACGTCCATTCTGTCTTTCTGTCTGTTCGCATACACACCGAGAAAGAGTGCATATTCACACACACAGACGAAACACGCAAGAATACATGTGCAAGTTACTATGATGTTACGGTTTCGTAAACCTCAGAACAAACACACAGTGTAACACACCACCATAACATTGTGCAAACATGTGCTAGCACACTTCAGATATGACCTACTTATAGAAACCGACACACTCCCCAACCACAACATGATCAATCATACCGCACCGCTTCACCATGAGATGGTTGGTTGCAAAAGAAAATACAGTATTTCGTTGACGTGAGGTTTGTGTTTCTGTCTGAAACGTTGCCTTGAGAGGGGGCAAAATAATTAAGTAGTATTTTAAATCATGCTGTCAGTTACTAGCTACTTATTATTCATTCTCTTCAAATGAGCGTGACTAAGTGTGGTATCCACCCTGGAAATAAACATTCACTGTAGAATTTCCCATTCTTAAACCCCGACTAGGCAGCTCTTCTCTATTTCCGTGTATAAAACTGTATTTCAGCCCTAGTGTCAGACAATACTTACCAGTAAATATTTATACTGTACAGGGCCACAAATAATCAGACTTTCTCCTTTGCTCTCTTCTCTCTGTGTTTCTCTCCTCCATGCTACGCCTCTGGTGCTGCTCCGACTCAGGTAAGAAATGGTTCTATCATTCAACCAATCAATAGCAATATGGTCCTCCGCTAGCTATAGCCTGACACCATGCCTGCATGCGGAGATTTAGATGTGCGCAAATTGCGGCAATAACATTTTACTCCGACATAAACAACATTATCAGAGGCCCGGTGGGTAGCATCGTGAGTCCCCTCCCTGTGCATCCTTTGTTTGGATCCTTTATCAAGACTGATCTTCCTCTGGTAATCAAACCTATTTGACAAGTTGGGAGCGCGGAGAGCTAAAGATGCTCGCTCGCGGAAAACAGCTTAGGCTCCCACTGCTGGGGCTCCTCAGCCCTTAACGGCGTGCCACACCGCACCACCAACACCGCATGCAGGCAGCCCTCCTGTGACAGGCCCCAATTTATGACAAATGGCTGAGCGCAGAGCAGGCTAACTGGGAGGTAATGGCCACTGGCTCATTAATAGGCTGGGTCACCGTGGGCCTGGGCCCGCATGGGCCTGCCTCTCTATCTCCCCTCTTTTCCTCCAAGAGAGAGAGAAAGAGAGAGAGGAGAGAGACACACAGACAGACAGACTTTTCTTCCTCTCCTCATGAGGCCTGGGATGACTCAAATACAGATGTCCTCCTTCCTCCCAGACATGCTTCCTTGTTGTTATTTGATTGCTGCTCCAATGATCTGGTCAAGATGGATCTGAGGGGTTTCCTAAATAGACCCTGACCTCTAACCTCATGCCCTTGGCCCTGGGGTGACTGAGAGATAGAGCCAGTGATAATCCCCACGGCAACACCTTTATTCCACTTTAATTGCCATCGCTATCCAATCAAAATATTATTTATTGACGCTCTGGGACGTCCCAACTATACCCTGGACACCTCTTCTCCCAACAATCAATAGGCAGGCTCAGCATTCCTTGTCTCTTCCTCCCTCTCTCCCTCTTTCTCTGTCCAGACTCCTTAACAAAGGGCTCTCGGAGGGCCCAGGCCCAAACTGCTGGCCCTGTCTTTCTATTAATAAATGGCATTAAGCACCTGGCCCTTGAGGGACTATTCATTTTTAAGATGAACTACCTTAAAGTACAACACAATACCGTCTAATTTTTACTGCAACCTCATTACTGTTCAGGGTGACTCTAGACTCATCTCTTACACCCCCCCCACCCTCTCCATCCCTCTATCTCTGCCTCTTCCACTTACTCCTCTATTTCACTGTCCAAGCACACACAGCATCTCGCTGCTGAAGGTGCAATCAATAGCTAAACAAGAAAAATGATTCTGATGATGTTGGCCAAGAAGTCCCATTTTAGATAGATTTCTAATTTTCTAAAACTACCATCGACACGATGGCCTTTGAATGGCCCGATTTCCAATTCCCAGCTCTTAAACCAGGGGAGTAATCATTATAATACATCTAAGGCATTGCATTAAAGCGTGTTATACTGGGGTAATTACCATCTATTAATCTGCCTTATTGTGGAGTGGTATGCCACGCAGACAGCGCCATGGGCTTTCACATTCAGCAATTACTGTTCTAGACCTGACTCATATTAATGTTCTAGACCTGACTCCTATTACTGTTCTAGACCTGACTCCTATTACTGTTCTAGAACCTGACTCCTATTACTGTTCTAGAACCTGACTCCTATTACTGCTCTAGACCTGACTCCTATTACTGCTCTAGACCTGACTCCTATTACTGTTCTAGACCTGACTCCTATTACTGTTCTAGACCTGACTCCTATTACTGTTCTAGACCTGACTCCTATTACTGTTCTAGAACTTGACTCCTATTACTGTTCTAGAACTTGACTCCTATTACTGTTCTAGAACCTGACTCCTATTACTGTTCTAGAACCTGACTCCTATTACTGTTCTAGACCTGACTCCTATTACTGTTCTAGAACCTGACTCCTATTACTGTTCTAGAACCTGACTCCTATTACTGTTCTAGAACCTGACTCCTATTACTGTTCTAGAACTTGACTCCTATTACTGTTCTAGAACTTGACTCCTATTACTGTTTCTGTATGTATTGTATCTATCTGCACAATAAGCTGGCCAACCATGTCAACCCTGTTCCCTGGTCAGCTGAATGGCCCTGCTTTCACTTTTTCAAATGACTATCCCATTGAATATAATACACACAATACCCATCTCTTTGCAGATCGCTGCATGCAGATAAAGGAACCGAGAAGCAACATTTTGATTGGCTCTCATTTGCCACTATACATTATTTTTGGACTTTTCCTTTTCACATTGTTTGGGGGTTTTCTGCAGGAGATGAATCAGAAAGGATTCATGGAATTGTACACACCCTATCTTCCTCTGCGCCTGAATGTCAAAATATTTGTTCCTGAATTAGGTTTGTTTTAGAATCCTGGTGAATGGGTGTTGGGGAGGGGAAGGTTTGAAGTTCTGGATGAACAACCTCATTATCCTTCCCCCAGCGTGCAGTTATTCCCTATGAAGTGGAGATAAAAGGACGTGAAAAACTGAGCAAGGAGAAATACAAAAATAGAGGGAGGGAAAAAAGGCATGAAAGAAAGGAAAGTAAGCTGGGAACGAAGGGAGGAAGGAATGAAGGAAAGGTACCATGTGTAAATAAAATAAGAGAATCATGTATTGAGAGAGAGAATGACTGGGAGATAGCAACTGCACTGGTGTGACTGGTTTTATCTGCACTGGGAACTTGTTACGGTTTTCATGTGGTGAAGGAGAGTCGGACCAAACTGCAGCGTGTATATTGCGATCCATGTTTAGTCACACAACGTAACACAAATCCAAAACACAAACTCTATAAAACAATAAACGTAGTGAAAACCGAAACAGCCTTAACTGGTGCAAACTAACACAGACTAAGGACATCAAGACACTCAGGACAATCACCCACGACAAACTCAAAGAATATGGCTGCCTAAATATGGTTCCCAATCAGAGACAACGATAAGCACCTCCCTCTGATTGAGAACCACTCCAGACAGCCATAGACTTTGCTAGATAACCCCACTAGCTACAATCCCAAATACATACACACCAAAACCCCAAGACAAAACACACCACAATACAAAAACTCCATGCCACACCCTGGCCTGACCCAATACATGAAGAAAAACACAAAATACTTAGACCAGGGCGTGACAGAACCCCCCTAAGGTGCGGACTCCCGAACGCACCTCAAAACAATAGGGAGGGTCCGGGTGGGCGTCTGTCCATGGTGGCGGCTCCGGCGCGGGACGTGGAACCCACTCAGTCAATGTCTTAGTCCCCTCTCCTCGCGTCCCTGGATAGACCACCCTCGCCGCCGACCATGGCCTAGTAGTCCTCACCCAGAACCCCACTGGACTGAGGAGCAGCTCGGGACTGAGGCAGCTCGGGACTGAGGGGAAGCTCGGGAGTGAGAGAAAGCTCGGGAGTGAGAGAAAGCTCGGGAGTGAGAGAAAGCTCGGGAGTGAGAGAAAGCTCGGGAGTGAGAGAAAGCTCGGGAGTGAGAGAAAGCTCGGGAGTGAGAGAAAGCTCGGGAGTGAGAGAAAGCTCAGGAGTGAGAGGAAGCTCAGGCAGGTTGATGGATCTACCAGATCCTGGCTTGCTGGTGGTTCCGGCAGATCCTGGCTGACTGGCGGATCCTGGCTGACTAGCAGATCTGGCAGATCCTGGCTGACTGGCGGATCCTGGCTGACTGGCGGATCCTGGCCGACTGGCGGATCCTGGCTGACTGGCTGACTGGCGGATCCTGGCTGACTGGCGGATCCTGGCTGACTGGCGGATCCTGGCTGACTGGCGGATCCTGGCTGACTGGCGGATCCTGGCCGACTGGCGGATCCTGGCCGACTGGCGGATCCTGGCCGACGGGCGGATCCTGGCCGACGGGCAGATCCTGGCCGACGGGCACTTCTGGCGGATCCTGGCTGACTGGCACTTCTGGCAGATCCTGGCTGACTGGCACTTCTGGCGGATCCTGGCAGACTGGTGGATCCTGGCTGACTGGTGGATCTAACTGATCCTGACAGACTGGCGACGCTGGGCAGACTGGCGGCGCTGGGCAGACTGGCGGCGCTGGGCAGACTGGCGGCGCTGGGCAGAGGGGCTCTGGCACCGGACAGGCGGGAGACTCCGGCAGCGGCGCCGGACAGGCGGGAGACTCCGGCAGCGGCACCGGACAGGCGGGAGACTCCGGCAGCGCAGGAGAGGAGAAAGGCTCCGACAGCGCAGGAGAGGCGAGGCGCACTGTAGGCCTGATGCGTGGTGCTGGCACTGGTGGTACTGGGCCGAGGACACGCACAGGAAGCCTGGTGCGGGGAGCTGCTACCGGAGGGCTGGGGTGTGGAGGTGGTACTGGATAGACCGGACCGTGCAGGCGCACTGGAGCTCTTGAGCACCGAGCCTGCCCAACCTTACCTGGTTGAATACTCTCGGTCGCCCTGCCAGTGCGGCGAGGTGGAATAGCCCGTACTGGGCTATGTAGGCGAACCGGAGACACCGAGCGCAAGGCTGGTGCCATGTAAGCCGGCCCAAGGAGACGCACTGGGGACCAGATGCGTAGAGCCGGCTTCATGGCATTTGGCTCGACGCTCAATCTAGCCCGGCCGATACGCGGAGCTGGAATATACCGCACCGGGCTATGCACCCGCACTGGGGACACCGTGCGCACCACTGCATAACACGGTACCTGCCCGGTCTCTCTAGCCCCCCTGTAAGCACAGGGAATTTGCGCAGGTCTCCTACCTGGCGTTGCCATACTCCCTGTAAGCCCCCTTGCTTCGCCAACCTCAGTCTCCTGTAACCTTCCGCACACTGCTCCATCGAATCCCATGCGGACTCCGGCACTCTCCCTGGGTCGACCGCCCACCTGTCTATCTCCTCCCAAGAAGTATAGTCCATACTGTACTCCTCTTTGGGCTGCTCCTGTTTCCTCTTCTCCTGCTGCACCTTTGGGCGGCTACACTCCCCTGGTTTAGCCCAGGGTTCTCTCCCGTCAAGGATTTCCTCCCATGTCCAGAAATCCTTAATACGCAGCTCCTCTTTGGGCTGCTCCTGCCTGTTGACACGCTGCTTGGTCCGTTTACGGTGGGTGATTCTGTCACGGTTTTCATGTGGTGAAGGAGAGTCGGACCAAACTGCAGCGTGTATATTGCGATCCATGTTTAATCACACAACATAACACGAATCCAAACCACAAACTCTACAAAACAATAAACGTAGTGAAAACCGAAACAGCCTTAACTGGTGCAAACTAACACAGACTAAGGACATCAAGACACTCAGGACAATCACCCACGACAAACTCAAAGAATATGGCTGCCTAAATATGGTTCCCAATCAGAGACAACGATAAGCACCTGCCTCTGATTGAGAACCACTCCAGACAGCCATAGACTTTGCTAGATAACCCCACTAGCTACAATCCCAAATACATACACACCAAAACCCCAAGACAAAACACACCACAATACAAAAACTCCATGCCACACCCTGGCCTGACCCAATACATGAAGAAAAACACAAAATACTTAGACCAGGGCGTGACAGAACTGGCGAAGTCCCTGCTCTCTGTGAAGTCCTCAAGACAATTTCAAATTAATCTCAGCTGATATGGGTAATTTTAATTAAAAGCTGAATGTTTTAGCCTTTATTATGTTCTTACGTTTCAGTCTTTTTTCATTTCTTGCCCTCTTCCTTCTTTTTCATTCTCATTTTATCTCGCCCTGCAACTTGTAATCTGATAAAGAGCTGAGCAGGAGGAGAGGAGGAGGAGAGGGGGAGCGAGTGGGTGAATAAGGTGTCCAAGGATGGGGACCGGGTTTCATTTTGACAGACTTTGTGCTGCGAATCACAGCCTTCGCCCTGTGAGCAATGGGTTTAATTCTGGCCTCGACAGCAGTGTCCACACAAGGTGTTGTGGAGCAGATATTTGAATCCGTCATGCGTACGTGCACCCCTAACATCCCCAGAGAAACACAACCCTTTGTTTTACGTTTTTCAGAAGAAAAGTGGATCAAGTAAGCATTGTTCAGGTGAAATGAATTCAAAGCTACGCCAATCTCACTCTCACACACACACACACACACACACACACACACACACACACACACACACACACACACACACACACACACACACACACACACACACACACACACACACACACACACACACACACACACACACACACACACACACACACACACACACACACACACACACACACACACTCACACTCACACACTATTACACATACACGCTCTCTCAAATATATGTGAAAATACACCCACACACAAACTCTATAGAAATCCCTTCATCTTACTTCACATGCATGTACACAAGTTAACACATTGTCACACATCCACCCCCAGTACACACACACACACACACACACACACACACACACACACACACACACACACACACACACACACACACACACACACACACACACACACACACACACACACACACACACACACACACACACACACACACACCCCATCCTCTCGTCCCATCATGCGTGTGTTTGTGTTTACGATGCGTTGTGGCCCGGCTCCCATCCCTCTGTGGAGTGCAGTCGTGGCCCAGTGTGCAGCAGCATGAAAGCAGCTGCCAAACGTGTCTTTGAAGAGGACTTCAGAGACGCCAGTGTGCACGTGTCTGCAGCCGGCTGACATACCCCCCCCGTTACACGCACACACACACACACCACACGTACATGCACATACACACATATACTTACACATGCACACTCATACAGGCTCATACAGGCTCCCCTCGGAATGGTGGCAGACAGTCACATCTCTCCCCACTCTGTCACTCTTCAAAGAGCGGGGGCCACTGATACTCTCTGTCTTTGCTTGGAGTGATGTAGTCACTGAAGGTACTCACTCTATTGAATACTGATCTACTGGAGCGTACTCATCTGGTTTTTCTGGTGTATGTCATTCATAAGTAATCTGCATGAATCGTCAGCCATCTTGATTCCAGTGGTGTGGTTAAAGTTGCCATGATTCTATAGCATCATGTTAGCTACTTTAAATAATATTACTGCATAAACAAAAATAAACGAAACAAAAAAAAGACCATCTAATAATCAACATTTGGAGTGACAAGTAGAGAGTTTAAAGACACCCTGAAAGCAGAACCACATTCCACACATCTAATATGTTGACTAAATAACCCATCACTTGATGTCTGACATTTGATGTGGTCCACACTTATATACAATCCGAATATTATGAAGATGAAACGGCATTGGTTTGGACCTCATATCCAAGATGGCTGCTCAAAAGGATTCCCCTAGCAGGGATGGGGGGGTCACCAGAGGGATGGGGAGCACTCTGTAATGAAACATTCAGGAGGTGCTATAGTCGTTTAAGGCTCTGCTGTAACTGGAGAACTATGGCTTTCATTATTTCTGAAGCTCTGCGCATCAAGCCTATATTTTACCAAGACAAATTCTATGTCAGAATGCGGCGCACGAGTGCTACTGTGAATAGTAATGACTTTACAATACAGTAGCCGGCAGTTCAAGCACAAACTGGTGGTGTGCAAAATGACCATATACTTTAGAGACTATTGGCCACATTTTTTTTTTTTTTAAGTGCATAGGCCTACAACAATACAGTAGAGTAGCCTATTGTTGAATTCACTAACTGTAGATGAATGCACCAACTGTACGTTTCTCAGGAGTGTCTTCTAAAAGCTAAATGACTCAAGTGTAATGAAATGTAAATGATGGTCTTAGCAGCCACACTTTAATTGTCCTAATGAAGTCAACCCTGCCTGACCTCAACACAAGGCCCTGCGTCCTGACTCCATGACGCTTTTATAGACCTGAGTTATGGCCTTCTCTACGGGGGTGGGGGGAGGAGGAGAGAGGTGTGGACATGGAGAGAGCAGGGAGGGAGGAAGTGGAGGGAGACAGAAAAGCGATAGAGGGAGAGAAAGAGAGAAAAGAGCGATAGGAGAGACAGATAGAGGATGGGCTGGAGAGAGCGAGAGAGAGGTCCTGTAAATCAGAGGTATAATAAAAATGAAAGAATGTCAATGTTTTTATGAATATTGAATATTGCAAAAACACATTTTTGAATTACATATCTACAGTATAAAATAGGAGAATATCTTCTGTCTAACGATGTGAACTTTATTTCTGAACCCCTGATATTGAGCAAATTGCACTCATTGTAGTCAATTACATTGAAGCCAATTCATTGGATTATCTGACATAGGCTTTGAAAAAGCACCCACGAATAGGCCAGCAGTGCGACAAGTACTGCTGGCTGCTGGTAAGCTTTCTCGTCTTGGACATTCATTTTGGTCAACATAATGGCTAACCTTTCTTTAACCAACTAAACAGCTGCTCTTAGAGAAAATGTGTTTGAAGTTCAAATGAAATTATTTGCTTGGTAAACAACAGGTGTAGACTGACAGTGAAATGTTTACTTACGGGCCCTTCCCAACAATGCAGAGACAAATAAAATAGAGAAATAATAGAAAGGTAAAACACGTAATAATAAAAGTACTAATAAATTCACAATGAGTAACGATAACTTGGCTGTATACACGGGGTACCAGTACTGTGTTGATGTGCAGGGGTACGAGCTCACTGAGGTAGATATGTACATATAGGTGGGGATAAAGTGACTAGGCAACATGATAGATAATAAACTGTAGCAGCAGTGTATGTGATGATGAAAAAAACATTTTGTGCAAAAAGGTTTTGCAGATAGTTAAATAGTTCACCGAATAGCTATCCAGACTATGTGGCAGTCTTATGGCTTGGGGGTAGAAACTGTTCAGGGTCCGGTTGGTTACAGAATTGGTGCATCGGTACCGCTTGCCGTGCACTTTGACAATTTTTAGGGCCTTCCTCTGACACCACCTGATATAGAGGTCCTAGATAGCAGGAAGCTTGGCCCCAGCTCCTTTGTCTTGTTTACGTTGAGTGAGAGGTTGTTGTCCTAGCACCACACGGCCAGGTCTCTGACCTCCTCCCTATAGGCTGTCTCATCGTCCTCGTGATCAGGCCGTTGTGTCGTCAGCAAACTTGATGAGGATGTTGGAGTTGTGCGTGGCCACACTGTCGTGGGTGAACAGGATTTACAGGAGGGGACCCCCGAGTGGCCCCCATGTTGTGGGTCACTGTGACGGAGGTGTTGTTGCCTATCCTCAGCACCTGGGGGCGGCCCGTCGGGAGGTTCAGGATTCAGTTGCAGAGGGAGATGTTCAGTCCCAGGGTCTATAGCTTACTGATGAGCTTGGAGGACACTATGGTGTTGAATGCTGTAGTCAATGAACAACATTCTCACTCTGGTCCAGGTTTGAGAGGAGTCTAATAGAGATTGCGTCAGCTGTGGATCTATTGGAGCAGAATGCGAATTGGAGTGGGCCCAGGGTCTGGGATGATGGTGTTGATGTGAGCCATGACCAGCCTTTCAAAGCATTTCATGGCTACAGATGTGAGTGCTACGGGGCGGTCATCATTTAGACAGGTTACCTTGGCGTTCTTGAACATAGGGACAATGGTGGTTTGCTTGAAACATGTAGGTATTACAGACTGGGTCAGGGAGAGGTTGAACGTGTCAGTGAAGTCACTTGCCAGCTGGTCAGCGCATGCTCCGAGTACACGTCCTGGTAAACCTTTGTAGCTTATTGGCTATGTTAGAGTTTACACTTCCTCTATGTATTATAATGTTGAGACGTCAAATTAATGAAAAACTATATACTAAATCTATTCATTTTAAAATGTTGATTACTTCACCTTGCCATTATCATTCACCTGATGACAAGAAAAGACAGCCATTTTTTTGCTAATGTATAATGGGGGTCCCTGGGTCGCCGGTTTGCCTGGTTTGGGGTCCCTGGGTCGCCGGTTTGCCTGGTTGGGGGTCCCTGGGTCGCCGGTTTGCCTGGTTGGGGGTCCCTGGGTCGCCGGTTTGCCTGGTTGGGGGTCCCTGGGTCGCCGGTTTGCCTGGTTGGGGGTCCCTGGGGCGCCGGTTTGCCTGGTTGGGGGTCCCTGGGTCGCCGGTTTGCCTGGTTGGGGGTCCCTGGGTCGCCGGTTTGCCTGGTTGGGGGTCCCTGGGTCGCCGGTTTGCCTGGTTGGGGGTCCCTGGGGCGCCGGTTTGCCTGGTTGGGGGTCCCTGGGTCGCCGGTTTGCCTGGTTGGGGGTCCCTGGGTCGCCGGTTTGCCTGGTTGGGGGTCCCTGGGTCGCCGGTTTGCCTGGTTGGGGTCCCTGGGTCGCCGGTTTGCCTGGTTGGGGGTCCCTGGGTCGCCGGTTTGCCTGGTTGGGGGTCCCTGGGTCGCCGGTTTGCCTGGTTGGGGGTCCCTGGGGCGCCGGTTTGCCTGGTTGGGGGTCCCTGGGTCGCCGGTTTGCCTGGTTGGGGGTCCCTGGGTCGCCGGTTTGCCTGGTTGGGGGTCCCTGGGTCGCCGGTTTGCCTGGTTGGGGGTCCCTGGGTCGCCGGTTTGCCTGGTTGGGGGTCCCTGGGTCGCCGGTTTGCCTGGTTGGGGGTCCCTGGGTCGCCGGTTTGCCTGGTTGGGGGTCCCTGGGTCGCCGGTTTGCCTGGTTGGGGGTCCCTGGGTCGCCGGTTTGCCTGGTTGGGGGTCCCTGGGTCGCCGGTTTGCCTGGTTGGGGGTACCTGGGTCGCCGGTTTGCCTGGTTGGGGGTCCCTGGGTCGCCGGTTTGCCTGGTTGGGGGTCCCTGGGTCGCCGGTTTGCCTGGTTGGGGGTCCCTGGGTCGCCGGTTTGCCTGGTTGGGGGTCCCTGGGTCGCCGGTTTGCCTGGTTGGGGGTCCCTGGGCAAGAAAAGGTTGAAGACCCCCGCTGTAAATCATTGTAATGAGTCATTTATCCAGCGGAGCATGTAACTTCCAGGGACAGTTGTTATTGAGAGGCTTTGTCCTGGCTCCTAGTCCTTCTCCTTGCCTCCACCTCCAACATCCACTCTACCAGCCAGGTCCGATCATGGATCAATAGCCTTGTCACAGGGAAGCCCTGCAGCCTCAATACCAGTGGAAAAGACCATTAGACTTCACTTCGCTCTATTGCCAATGTGGAAACTGTGTATGGGAGACACGGAATGGAGTCGGGGCCTGGTGACAGACATACTCTAATACACAGCAACATGTCTGATTAACCTGTACAACTCCATAGGGATCGGTGTCCATTCGGCTGCAAATGAACATCAATAGACATGTTTCTGTGCCGGTCCGTCTGTGTCAGCCTGGCAGGGGTCAGTGCGGCCACTGCACGTTGTGGTTTTACCTCGGCCCAATAACCTTGATCAGATTGAGGATCAGTCATGGTTTTAATCCGGAAATGTCAAGGGGGCTATTCCCATAGGGGTCCCCCCCTCTGGGTTTCCTCTGTCTTCCTCCTTTCCTTCTCTCTCTCTATTTCGCTCTCTATTTCACTGTCTCTATTCCCCCCCCCCACACATCATTCTCCCTCTCTAGCCTTGCATTATGGGTCTAATTTTGATTAGCTAAACAAATGCTGTCCACTCCGCGAGCTCTCGCACTGTTTCACCACAGACACAGTCCCCGGAATGAAAATAATCAGCAGTAAAAGTCTCCATAAAACACCGGAGGGTCTGATTCAGCAAACAAATAGCATTCAATCAGGACTACTGGTGCTTTACTGGTGAACATCCATGTACTGTATATTCATGTCATCAAATCGCCTGTTCATTTTACTGTGCTCCACCACATTATTGGGAACCACCAAATACAATGCTGGACTTCCATTAGGACTGTGATTCTTGGCCAGGAAGTAAACACAGGAAGTTAACACAGGAAGTAAACAGCGACAGAATTAGTAGACAGCACCTTTGAGGATAAAGAACGTGGATAAGTACAACGTATACGTGGCTTAATGCACTCACAACTCCTCACAGGTTCCTACGTACAAAGAAAGAAAGCAGTTGTCAGTTGGAATAAGAGGGGTGTGTAAGAGCATACTCCTGTGCTGCAGAAGCCTCTCCATTTGGGAACACAACTCCAACTCCTTCTCATTATACAGCTGTCTGAAACTTGTTGAGAATACAATAGCCATAAGATGAAAATAAATAAATAAGGCCCCAAACCAATAACTTAAAGCGTGTCAGACAAAAGCCGCCGGCTCTGGAGGGAATATAGAGTGAATGCGAGGAGGATTAGAGAGAAAGGGCAGGCGGAGAGAGAGAGAGCGAGATAATAAAGAAAGCCCAGCTGTTGAAGAGAGGGGGTGAGAGAGAGCGGGACTGAGTGAGTGATATGGAGCGAAGTGGGGAGACAGACAGTATTTTTGGAATGAAAGACTCAAGACTATAGTGAAGAAGCGATGGGTGTAGGGGGTGAGGCGTGCAGTTGAGGTGGTTTGGGGGAAGTGATTCTGTCCTTGCCATTTCAATCTGGGGCCCTGACCGCCTCAATCAAGTCGATAGACAGTGGCAGGTCTGATCTGCAGGCTTGGAGCTTCGTCCGTCGGGCCCCTGAGTGTGTATGTGTGTGTGTGTGTGTCTGACGGGTTGTTAGAGTTCGAGAATAGACTCATAGTGCGAGCACACTTAATAAATCAGAGTGCAGGGGATGCAGGCGCCCGCCGAGCACCAGGTGTGGCCTTGAACGCTGCCCATTAAAAAAAATACTAATTTACATTTTTAGGCGTTAAGCACTTAGGGTTCCGATGCCCAGGAGTGTAGTACGGAGCGCTGCAGTGTGTGTGTGTGTGTGTGTGTGTGTGTGTGTGTGTGTGTGTGTGTGTGTGTGTGTGTGTGTGTGTGTGTGTGTGTGTGTGTGTGTGTGTGTGTGTGTCGTGAACCCAGCCTTTATGACTCACCATGCTATAGGAGCCTCTGACTGTGCTAAAACACAGAACAGTTATGGATCGATTAGCAGTATGAGGAATCGTCTCTCTAGCTCTCTACCGCTCTGTGCACTACTAAAGATGGGCCAGAATGAGACTTTAAAATAGAGTAATGATCCCCAGTGTGCTGACAACCCCTTTGAGGCCACCCATAGCACCAGGCTGAGACTCCATTAGGGCACTATTTCTTCCAGAACATAAGCGCAGTTTACAAGTTCCCCTTGCTGAGGCCTGCTCCGTAGCTTAATGAAAGCATTCATATGCACTAGCACTGTTTCCCCCTCCTCTTTAGCTCCTAATTACAGGCTTTATTCAGATTTGCACAGCTGTACCTCATCTATTATTCAGCATTAATTGCTACTTCAATAGTCGTTAATAAAGACTTGTACCCTACTGGAAAGAGCGGGTGACGTAGGAGGATGGTGAGGTGTGGATGGAGGACGGGTCATACAGCCGGGTGACTCACCTGCCCTTTGTCCACCTGGTGATGATGATGATGGTGATGACCATGACGATGGTGGTGGTGGTGATGATGATGATTATGCTGATGATGAAAGTTATTTTGGGATGCACTGTTGTGGGGCAGAGCAGCTGGGGTGGGGGGGCATATCTCTATGGGGGCCCCTCTGTGCATTCGATTGAAAATTATATTGAAATATTTGTTTGCACGCCTCAGTGGCATTTAATCTCCCGTTGTTCATCTGTTTCCACTTGATTCATTTCTTCACCTTCGCTTATTTATTGAATTTAATTACACCTCAAATCCCAGTACGAGCCTGCTGGTTGTGTTTGGGCTGCGGAACGGTGTGTGTGTGTGCGTGTGCATTTTTGCGTATGTGTGCAAGGGATGTGTGTGGGAGCACACACACACACACACACACACACTAGTCTCAATTCCAAACAGGCAGAGGGAGCCAGTAAATCAGAATAAGAGTCCTCCTCCAGGACCCCACACTCCCAACACCAGAGCCAAATGATCAGCAGTCTGTCAGTGGCAGCTCCGACCTGATAAAATACTAACCTGTTAATTGTGCAGTAATTGTGCGATGTGCTCTCCTTTTCATGTGCCATGCCCGGGCAGTAAAGAGGAGAGTGGACAGCTGGGGGAGATTCTAAAGGTGTGGCTCTCGTTAGGATCCATCCCACATTCCCCCTGACCGTCAGAGACAGGGGAGGAGCAGAGAGGCTGGAGTAATAGTACTTTTTCCTGCAGTGATTGAATGAATGTGGACAAGGTCATCAGGTTCACACGTTAAGGAAGGGACAGGCTTTATGTGTTCTATCTCAGGGATGGAAGCGGGGGCAGGGTGTGTGTGGGTGTGTGTGGATGTATTGAGAGCAAGTGATGTGGTGTGTGTCTGTGTGTGTCTGTGATCTCAGGGTGAGGTGAGTCAGAGCGGTGCAGCAGGGAGAGCTGCTGTGGGATGTGACAGGGATAGTTTCCTGTCCCCAGGCCTGAGCTGGGGGACCAGAGAGAGGGCCTGCTAGAGCCGCTCACCCACCACACTGACCTTCACTGTCACTGCCGCAGGGAACAGGGGCGCGCACACACACACACACACACACACACACACACACACACACACACACACACACACACACACACACACACACACACACACACACACACACACTGCTGTGATAAAATATTGAGACAGATTTTATGAACACACACACACACACCATCCTCAGTTGTGAGTTCTATGGGCCAGTGCTTAGGCAGAGTTGTGATTTACTGTAGTCTGAGTAAGATCCTATCCAGGCCTAGATGTATAGGTCACCATTTTCCCTCAACCCGTACTGTCACCCCGTACTATCGCCCCGTACTATCACCCCGTACTGTCACCCCGTACTGTCACCTTGTACTATCACCCCGTACTGTCACCCCGTACTATCACCCTGTACTCTCACCCAATACTCTCACCCCATACTCTCACTCCATGAGACAGAATTCTTACCACAGACCCTGCTTTCCCTTTGAACTACTGTGCGTGTAGTGATGAGAGATGGATTCCCAGCAGCGTAGCTACCTCAGTGTACTGCTGTAGTGATGAGAGATGGATTCCCAGCAGTGTAGCTACCTCAGTGTACTGCTGTAGTGATGAGAGATGGATTCCCAGCAGTGTAGCTACCTCAGTGTACTGCTGTAGTGATGAGAGATGGATTCCCAGCAGTGTAGCTACCTCAGTGTACTGCTGTAGTGATGAGAGATGGATTCCCAGCAGTGTAGCTACCTCAGTGTACTGCTGTAGTGATGAGAGATGGATTCCCAGCAGTGTAGCTACCTCAGTGTACTGCTGTAGTGATGAGAGATGGATTCCCAGCAGTGTAGCTACCTCAGTGTACTGCTGTAGTGACGAGAGATGGAGTCCCAGCAGCGTAGCTACCTCAGTGTACTGCTGTAGTGATGAGAGATGGATTCCCAGCAGTGTAGCTACCTCAGTGTACTGCTGTAGTGATGAGAGATGGATTCCCAGCAGCGTAGCTACCTCAGTGTACTGCTGTAGTGACGAGAGATGGATTCCCAGCAGTGTAGCTACCTCAGTGTACTGCTGTAGTGATGAGAGATGGAGTCCCAGCAGTGTAGCTACCTCAGTGTACTGCTGTAGTGACGAGAGATGGATTCCCAGCAGTGTAGCTACCTCAGTGTACTGCTGTAGTGATGAGAGATGGATTCCCAGCAGTGTAGCTACCTCAGTGTACTGCTGTAGTGATGAGAGATGGATTCCCAGCAGTGTAGCTACCTCAGTGTACTGCTGTAGTGATGAGAGATGGATTCCCAGCAGTGTAGCTACCTCAGTGTACTGCTGTAGTGATGAGAGATGGATTCCCAGCAGTGTAGCTACCTCAGTGTACTGCTGTAGTGACGAGAGATGGATTCCCAGCAGTGTAGCTACCTCAGTGTACTGCTGTAGTGATGAGAGATGGATTCCCAGCAGTGTAGCTACCTCAGTGTACTGCTGTAGTGATGAGAGATGGATTCCCAGCAGTGTAGCTACCTCAGTGTACTGCTGTAGTGATGAGAGATGGATTCCCAGCAGTGTAGCTACCTCAGTGTACTGCTGTAGTGATGAGAGATGGATTCCCAGCAGTGTAGCTACCTCAGTGTACTGCTGTAGTGATGAGAGATGGATTCCCAGCAGTGTAGCTACCTCAGTGTACTGCTGTAGTGACAAGAGATGGATTCCCAGCAGTGTAGCTACCTCAGTGTACTGCTGTAGTGATGAGAGATGGAGTCCCAGCAGTGTAGCTACCTCAGTGTACTGCTGTAGTGACGAGAGATGGATTCCCAGCAGTGTAGCTACCTCAGTGTACTGCTGTAGTGATGAGAGATGGAGTCCCAGCAGCGTAGCTACCTCAGTGTACTGCTGTAGTGACGAGAGATGGATTCCCAGCAGCGTAGCTACCTCAGTGTACTGCTGTAGTGACGAGAGATGGAGTCCCAGCAGTGTAGCTACCTCAGTGTACTGCTGTAGTGATGAGAGATGGATTCCCAGCAGTGTAGCTACCTCAGTGTACTGCTGTAGTGATGAGAGATGGATTCCCAGCAGTGTAGCTACCTCAGTGTACTGCTGTAGTGATGAGAGATGGATTCCCAGCAGCGTAGCTACCTCAGTGTACTGCTGTAGTGATGAGAGATGGATTCCCAGCAGTGTAGCTACCTCAGTGTACTGCTGTAGTGATGAGAGATGGATTCCCAGCAGTGTAGCTACCTCAGTGTACTGCTGTAGTGACGAGAGATGGATTCCCAGCAGTGTAGCTACCTCAGTGTACTGCTGTAGTGACGAGAGATGGATTCCCAGCAGTGTAGCTACCTCAGTGTACTGCTGTAGTGATGAGAGATGGATTCCCAGCAGCGTAGCTACCTCAGTGTACTGCTGTAGTGATGAGAGATGGATTCCCAGCAGTGTAGCTACCTCAGTGTACTGCTGTAGTGACGAGAGATGGATTCCCAGCAGTGTAGCTACCTCAGTGTACTGCTGTAGTGATGAGAGATGGATTCCCAGCAGTGTAGCTACCTCAGTGTACTGCTGTAGTGACGAGATATGGAGTCCCAGCAGTGTAGCTACCTCAGTGTACTGCTGTAGTGACGAGATATGGAGTCCCAGCAGTGTAGCTACCTCAGTGTACTGCTGTAGTGACGAGAGATGGATTCCCAGCAGTGTAGCTACCTCAGTGTACTGCTGTAGTGACGAGAGATGGATTCCCAGCAGTGTAGCTACCTCAGTGTACTGCTGTAGTGACGAGAGATGGATTCCCAGCAGTGTAGCTACCTCAGTGTACTGCTGTAGTGATGAGAGATGGATTCCCAGCAGTGTAGCTACCTCAGTGTACTGCTGTAGTGACGAGATATGGAGTCCCAGCAGTGTAGCTACCTCAGTGTACTGCTGTAGTGACGAGATATGGAGTCCCAGCAGTGTAGCTACCTCAGTGTACTGCTGTAGTGACGAGAGATGGATTCCCAGCAGTGTAGCTACCTCAGTGTACTGCTGTAGTGATGAGAGATGGATTCCCAGCAGTGTAGCTACCTCAGTGTACTGCTGTAGTGATGAGAGATGGATTCCCAGCAGTGTAGCTACCTCAGTGTACTGCTGTAGTGACGAGAGATGGATTCCCAGCAGTGTAGCTACCTCAGTGTACTGCTGTAGTGACGAGAGATGGATTCCCAGCAGTGTAGCTACCTCAGTGTACTGCTGTAGTGACGAGAGATGGAGTCCCAGCAGTGTAGCTACCTCAGTGTACTGCTGTAGTGACGAGAGATGGAGTCCCAGCAGTGTAGCTACCTCAGTGTACTGCTGTAGTGACGAGAGATGGAGTCCCAGCAGTGTAGCTACCTCAGTGTACTGCTGTAGTGATGAGAGATGGATTCCCAGCAGTGTAGCTACCTCAGTGTACTGCTGTAGTGATGAGAGATGGAGTCCCAGCAGTGTAGCTACCTCAGTGTACTGCTGTAGTGACGAGAGATGGATTCCCAGCAGTGTAGCTACCTCAGTGTACTGCTGTAGTGACGAGAGATGGATTCCCAGCAGTGTAGCTACCTCAGTGTACTGCTGTAGTGACGAGAGATGGATTCCCAGCAGTGTAGCTACCTCAGTGTACTGCTGTAGTGATGAGAGATGGATTCCCAGCAGTGTAGCTACCTCAGTGTACTGCTGTAGTGATGAGAGATGGATTCCCAGCAGTGTAGCTACCTCAGTGTACTGCTGTAGTGACGAGAGATGGATTCCCAGCAGTGTAGCTACCTCAGTGTACTGCTGTAGTGATGAGAGATGGATTCCCAGCAGTGTAGCTACCTCAGTGTAGCTACTCTCAGTGTAGCTCAGTGTAGCTACTACCGTCTAGGGACGGATGAGAGTTCCAGGGACGGATGAGAGTTCCAGGGTCCGATTAGAGTTCCAGCGACGGATGAGAGTTCCAGCGACGGATGAGAGTTCCAGGGACGGATGAGAGTTCCAGGGATGGATGAGAGTTCCAGGGTCGGATGAAAGTTCCAGGGACGGATGAGAGTTCCAGGGACGGATGAGAGTTCCAGGGACAGATGAGAGTTCCAGCGACGGATGAGAGTTCTAGGGACGGATGAGAGTTCCAGGGACGGATGAGAGTTCCAGGGTCCGATTAGAGTTCCAGCGACGGATGAGCCTATGTTTGGTACCTTGCTCTCAGGATAATGACATGGCTAATGCCTGCAGTCATGGCGGCGGAGTACAAACCTGTTTGTGTAATAACCACAGAGGTTAAAATGTTACACAGGCTGTGGAGCCGGCTGCCAAATATTTTGACATACACTCAACCCTCCTCTACACAGCTGCTGGTGAAGATGAGGAAAACAGGGAGAGAGAGAGAGAGAGAGAGAGAGAGAGAGAGCTCCAGAGCACCAGACTGTCTGTTTATGACAGAAAGAGAGAGAGAGAGAGAGAGAGGGGAGATAGGGAGCAGTGGGTGGAGGGATGGATTAGCAGAAGGAAATAGAAAGAGAGAAAGTGCCATTCTCTTCCTGGTTGTCTTCAGCCCAGGAAGCAGCTCTAGTACCATTCATTTTCCAGGTTGGACTAAATGTTACTGTTTTGTTTGCATTCCTTCACCATAACCTAAGTCCAAAGGACTGTCATATTGCATTAAATGTGGCGGATAAGAGCTGCCCAAATGATGCAGATGGGAATTTAAAACCCTGTTATTGCCATCGTTACATGACACAAAGGTGATTATTCAGCTGGAATCTAGATGGCGGTATTTTCTCATCCCTGAATGATATTCAATATGGCAACAAAGGCTGGTTATAGGAAGCAGAAGAGACAAGAAGATGCTCTCTGTTTATTGCCAATTGGAATAGGAGGGAAATTACCTTGCAGGGGGAGGCGGGTGTGTGTGTGTGTGTGTGTGTATGTGTGTGTGTGTGTACTATATGTGTGTGCATGGGAGTACAGATAAACAACCAGCATTCCCTACAGATTAACTCTGACCTTTCAGGCTCCTATATATGCACCTTAGGAGTCCCATACAACCGTTAGCTGCCAATTGCATTGTGAATCCTTCACTGTAACAAATGTCAACTTCATTGATTGGCCGTCTTCCTCCAAAATAACTGGCGGCTGGGCAAACGAGGGGCCGGGAGGTGCGCCTGCCTGCCGAGGCACGGGCTCTGCTGGTGAAATGAACGACGTGAGAGATTGCCGAGCAAATAGAAAACCTTACTCATTAACTTCAACTCGGCAGTCCCAAGTTTTCATGGATTAATCAATGCTAACCTACTTTATCAAAGCCACTTATCTTCCAGATACAGAAATCTATGCATGTCCCTGACTAGAAGGTCGATAGCAGGAAATAATATCTCACGTTGCCAACCCTTTTTTCCATTTCTTCCACTGCCTGGCTGGCCGTCTCTACCACAGTCTACCTCTCTCTTTTCCATAAATGTCCTTGGGATTGAAGCTTGGTGGAGGGGGAACCCATATCAGATAACTTATTAGTTCATTTTGCCCATCTCTTTCCAATAATGTGTAACATTACCACTGTTATTAAATGAGAGATTAATGGTGCTTGGCCCTCTGATTCTCCTCACCGAGACGGGACGAGAGAGGGAGGGAGAGAGGGGGGGATGGAGATAGAGATAGGGGCAGGGAAGGAGAAAGAGAGGGAGGGAGAGGGGAATAAATTGAGAAAGGAGAGAAAGAGAGTGAGAAAGAAGGAAACAACAAGAGACAGAAAGAGAGGGGGGAAGAGAAAGCGACAGAAATAGAAAGAGTGAGTTGTCTCAGCTCAGCCCCCAAACAGAGAGTCATCATATGGGTTGACTGACAGCTTTCACCCCCCCATCCCCCCTCTCTCTGTACCTCTCCCCTCCTCTCTCTCTTCTTCTCCCCTTCCTTTATCTCTCTCTCTCCATCTTCCTTAGAGCTGCCGTTCAGGGCTTTTTGATCTTCCTTCTCCAAATCAATCTTGGTGGGCAGGAGAGAGCGAGAGAGAGAGTTCCTCTCCTGATGCCTGCCTCAGGTCCTGTCTCAGATATGTCAGCAGAGGGCTGATGCTCTATTTATTTCTGCACTCACCCCTCTCCCCGGGGGAGGGCCTAGATAAACAGCAGACAAGAGCCTGACAAGTTATTTAGATTTTACCAGCGTCATAATAGTATAAATGCTGGTGATGTTAACAACCAGCCAGCCAGGCTACAGATGTAGGATCTTAATTTGAGCCAGTTCTCTACAGCAGGAAAATAACCCTGCAGTAAGAGGAAATGTGAATTATTATGTGGATTATAATTCATGGACATTTTTGTAGGGGTTGATACATTTTTCAAATTCACTAAAAGTTTGCATTTCTTGCTTTGCAGGAAAATTCTCGGCAACAAAGGAGTGATCAAATTAAGATCCTACATCTGTAGGGTAGGCTCGGCTGGGCCTCTGGGCTGAGATGGGCCTCTATCTCAAGCCATTCCACCATGACCTCGCTTCTCTCCTTTGTCTCTCTCTATCCTCCCCCTCCCTGGCCTGCCCTCCTCTCCGTCTCTCCCTCCCTAATCTCTCCTTCTCTCTCTTCCTCCCTCATCGCTCTCCTCATTTCCTGCTTGTCGTCTCTCCCTCCTGCCTCCCTCGATCCTCTTCCTCCTCTCTCCCTCCTCTCCTTCCTCTCCTCTCTCCCCCTCTCTCTCTGTTGTCTGAAGTAATAACCTACTCGTTATGGGATGTAAGAAATAGCTACTAAGAGATTATGCCAGATATAAAAGGCGTAAAAGCACATAGGGGATGGTAGAAGGACACTCTCCGCATGCCTAATGACGCTGGGGGATTGCAGAGCTCTCAGGAGACCCTGAATCCTGACAGTCAAAGACCCACAAGGCCTGCCGAGCCTAAAGGCCAGCCTAGCACAGCACAACCCAGTCCAGTATAGCCCTGAGCTGCTGCTGCTGCTGCTGTGTAATTCATGTATTTAGTGTAGGCGCCGGGTGCTCGGTCTCGTTTGCAGCTCTTCTCCAGTTAACAGCTATTAGAGGCAGAGAGTTAACAGGGGAACACCACGCTGCCCCTCCACTCCTCGCCCCTCGCCTCCTCACAGGAAATCTGGAGGCACAGCAGTACATTTCCCCCCTCTTTATTTAGCCTCGCTCGGTGCCAAGGAAACGAGAACACCAACCCAATTCCATTAAAATACATCTCCTGGTATCCTGTGGGGACTTGGAGAGTTGCCTGTTATTGTTCCAGGTTCTAACAAGAGAATATTGCCTCAGAGCCTCAGTTAGGTGTTCTCTTGTCTGTGGATCTGTCAGTGTGTGGTCCCTCACACTATTTTACCGCAGGCTCTGTTTTGATGTACACGCAGAGCTGTGTGTGTGTGTGTGTGTGTGTGTGTGTGTGTGTGTGTGTGTGTGTGTGTGTGTGTGTGTGTGTGTGTGTGTGTGTGTGTGTGTGTGTGTGTGTGTGTGTGTGTGTGTGTGTGTGTGTGTGTGTGTGCTCTACTTATGCAGATTGGACTTTTACTTACACTCGGATGTATCCTTTGACAACAAAAAAAGCTCATCTTTCCATTGAATTGGCAATTAAGCTTCTAGCGACACGCTTGTGACCGCACAACAAAGGAATCAGAGGAACAGCAGTGATGAGAAAGCCCAGTCAGTGTGTTGGGAGGCTGGAGTATACCCCCGAGCACTGCACTGGAGCCAGGCGAGGGGGGGTGAGGAGGAGAGGAGTGGAAAGGAGATGAGGAGGGAGGGAAGGCAAGGGGGCACATTTTTGCATAATTTCAAACTTCTGAGACGAGGATCTGTTACAGTGGCCAATGCGAGCGGGCCTAGCTTGTTGAAGGCAGCTATACCTAAAGCCATTAGTTACTGTACTAGAAAGAAGGGAAGGTGGCAGAGAGAGATGAAGGAATGAAGAAGTGTAGAGTAGATGCTGTCCTTTGCGCCTTGCCCTCTGATCTACTCCATATAAATTGTGAGGACAGGGTTGTGTGAGGGTCAAGGTTATACATGGACACGACTGGTGATTTAGATGCACTGAAATCCCTCAGAGTACACACACACTATACAGTGTATTGTGTACCATATTTAAGCTTAAACTTCCCTTTCTTTCAGAAATGTTGTATTTTTCTAAAATCATACATTCCGGTGTTTACCTTCGTTTTGTATTGTCATTTATCGTTTTTTATAGAACCTACACAACAAAAAACAAGTCACCCCTTTCAAATGTGTGGAACTTAATTTCTTCTTGTGGCTATCTCTGCCCAGTGGCTATCTCTGCCCAGTGGCTATCTCTGCCCAGTGGCTATCTCTGCCCAGTGGCTATCTCTGCCCAGTGGCTATCTCTGCACAGTGACAGGTAGAAGGTGCAGTGGTTCTATCATGGCCCCAGCCTCTTTAAAGCAGACAGACGTATGGCGACCCCGACAGACCCTAGCCCAGAGATGTTGAAAATACAGGGGCCTCTTATTTAATCAGCTGGCAGCCTTGATTTAGTGTTTCTTAGCCTCCTTTGACCTGTGGGGACTATTAAATGTCACTCCCCCTTAGGTGAAGAGGAAAGACAAGTTTGTCCATCTTTGGTCCAGCTTTTAAATGTCAGATGTGTCGACAGCTCTCTCTCTCTCTCTCTCTCTCTCTCTCTCTCTCTCTCTCTCTCTCTCTCTCTCTCTCTCTCTCTCTCTCTCTCTCTCTCTCTCTCTCTCTCTCTCTCTCTGACGTTTCTCCCCTTTTCTCTCCCTCTCTCCCGTGTCTGACAGATAGGGGGATGTTTTTCTTAAAGGTTTCACCTCAGATATCGGTGTTGACGTTTTTATTAAAAGAGCTTGTTGTGAGCGGAGCGGGAGGAGCGACGGTGACGGGCACAACAGGCCCACGCAGGACATGCAGTCACATCCACTCCCACTCCCCTGCTGATGAGAATTAATGTGCCACCGAATATTCAGGGGGATTAGAATTCCCACTTTTCAGTCACGGCACGGCAATTTATTGGAATTTGTTTGCCTGGCCCTGAAGTCTTCATTACACAGTCCTGACGCGCTGGGGAGGGGGGCTCCAAGGTCACCATCCAGCGGGCCAAATGAAGATGCGGCCCGGGCCTGACAACTCTGGGGAAACCGTAATACACAAACACCCAGGGCTCGCTCAGGCTGGCTGGCTGGGGAGACACTTTGTTCTGATAGCAGCTCGAGCCTCTCTCTGATTCCCACTGCCGCAGTAGAATAGAATAGGGACATTCACATAGACAGACTGATACACAGACAAAGGGACGATGTTGATCTGTGTGTAGGATTTAAGCTACAGACACGAGCTACAAGCTATTATCTGCTTCCTGTAAAAGTAACTGGGCTTCGATGCTGGAGCCATGTGAATGTGTAGGCTAGTCCTACATTCTAAAAACAATTGGCGCGAGCTCAGTTGGAGGAGTGAGTGAGGAATATACAGCGCAGCTCTAAGTAGCTCAAAGTTATTACCCAGCAGCCCCACTCACAAATGATGAGAAATGGCACTTCTAGTAACACATGGATAAATCTGTCTGTCACCGCACACCCCCAGCCTGAGGTAAAATGATCCGTCAAATTGACGAAAATTACATCGATTTCATATTCATTTGTGCTTATTTCATCATAGCTAATTTATGGTAAAGACATCATCAGCTGCTGTACGTATGGTTTGATGACTACAATCATTTCTCTACAAAATATCTTACCCAGACTACTTTGCTGAGGCTCTCTCTGTGCCCATTAAATAGTTCATTAAAGCGGCCTTGGCCTCGATGCCTCGACGCAGCATACAGGGAGGGCATGTGTGTGAGTGTCTCACCACGTCCAGCGGCTGTGTGCTGGGACCTGAGAGATGCAGATTTGATTAGTCAAGGTTAATAAAGAAAGAAATCAAGGTGAGTGTGTCTCACTCCAGACACAAGGACACTGGGAAGAGGAATCAGACACACCTGGTACCTCTGAAATTTTAATAAGCCATCCCTCGGCAGTCATGCAGGGAATTCTCTTTTCAATATTGCTTTTACAGCTAGCTCGGCTGGAAGTGTTGTTGTAGCCCTCCCTCCTCTCCCAGTCTCCTCACATTCATATTAAAAGTGAAGCCGAGGTATTTTTCTGTGTGTGTCTGTGAATTGATAGTCCTATGTGGGGTGTCATTTGGGCGGTGTGTGCGGGGGGGGGGGGGTAGCAGCAGCGGTGGTGGTGGTCGAAGAAGCGGAGAAAGCTCACACTGGGCCCCAGAACCATCAGGCTGTGGGATGGAGTCACGCTTGTGTGGTCTCCTCTCCGCAGCACCGCGCTGTGCTACACGGCCATGGTCATAACCACCACTCGGCTCAGCTCCGCCGTTCCACACAGAACCACATTAACCGTAATGATGGAGAATTAACGCTACGCAAGGAAAATAATGAACCTTACCAGGAAATAGGGGCCCTTATTGCATATGCTGCAGTACAACGGGACATTTTCTCATGTGAATATGCCCACAAACAGCATGTCTGGAATGTAAACAGCTTGTTTGGAAGTGTTTTTATTTTTACAAATCAAATTTATTAGCCGCTGTTCCAGCGTGATGTGGCTTTATTGCCTTTTGTAGCGGTTGGGTGGGAGGGGGAAGGGAAGAGAATGGCTATAAAGACATGAGTGTGTGTGGTGGCAGGGGAGTTGAGGGATGTTGTGTGACACACTAACTCAGCTGGTGTGTGTTTGAGGCTCTGTTGGAGGTATTCTCAGTGGCTCCAGTCACACACACACACACACACACACACACACACACACACACACACACACACACACACACACACACACACACACACACACACACACACACACACACACACACACACACACACACACACACACACACATACACACACACACTCTTATCAATGGTTGCAGGAGTTTGCGACCAGGCCTCTCTACACTACACACACACACTGGCTCACATGGAGTTCAGAGAGAGGCAGGTATAGAGGGGGGTACAGCTTGAAAGAGTATTTTTGAAATATTCCTTTCTGAAACACTTTTTGGAGGGATTTTATCTTGCGATTGAAAAATAGTTAAGACACACTGTGGAACACATTAAAACATATCACTTAAAAAGAAAGAGCGAGAGCGAGAGAGAGAGAGAGAGAGAGAGAGAGAGAGAGAGAGAGAGAGAGAGAGAGAAAATCACCTTATAAATTTGAAGGGGAAAAAAGTATCTCACCTTCACAACAGGGACTCTTTAGCTGTGAAAAACTCCCCTGCGTCTGCATGCTTTGCCTCGACCCAGATGGATTTCTCTCTACATATGAATTATTTACAGAGCTTAAATTCAAAAGATTCAACCGTCCAAAGAACAGAATTATGCCTTCCTACATATTTCAGTGATGGGCTGGACATAAATAAGTACACGGTATAAAGAAAATAATTGAATGATTTGATAATGAAATCAAAACATTATCAAAGGCAGTTCTTCATGAATAACTTCTGGTAAATGAGCATGATACTCAGGCAAAATGCAACTCGCACCGCAGCCATTTTCAAACTCTCCTTTAATATACAGTCTGTCCACTTAAAACATAATCAGGAAAAATGGAGGAGGAGGATATTTACTTTGTGAGATATAGTTAACCAAAACATTAAGGCCACTACTTGCCAAGCACCCTCAGCTTTCTCACTGTGTATTAGCCTCATTAGGGTACATCTATAGGAAGTGGCCACTGCATTCCATTATTTATGGAAGTGTAATTATCTATCTTGTCACACCGACGCAGGAATTTACAGGACCCTGGTTCTGTATCAGCACAATAAAGGCTAGCTAATGAACCAAGCAAGCACACCTCCAGGCTCCCACACACACGCGCTGATTTTCTCTGGTCTCTCTCTCAACTCCACTGTAGTTGATTAGACACTGAAGATTAGTGGAGCATTAACCCCAGTACAACAGTTTGCACCTGCTCTTACTCTAATGTGAAAAATGAATGTGAATGTTTCCTCTCTGAAGAGGATTGCAGATCCAGCAGATCACAGTGATGCTGAATGCCACTGTATGCACGCTCACAACAGAGCTCTCCCTGTATAGAGGCCTAGCAGCATGGAGGAGCTGGCAGGGGAGCCGGGGAGGAGAGGCAGGGGATGGAGAGAGGGAGAGAGAGATCTATGTAGAGAGGAGGACCGGGTAGGAGAGAGGCAGAGAAACAGGGGAATACACAGAGAGAGACCCGGACAGGAAGGCAGACTGGGTGGTTGGTTGCCTCTCAGGCTCAGTGTATGTGTGCCTGCCTCCCGCAGCAGCGATGGGGTCATTTACATATAAATGAAAGTTGCCGATCACACGCCGCTGACCCCATTTATTCCGGCGGACAGACCGACAGGCAGGCAAGGCAAGCGCCAGCGAGTTGCCGAATTACTCCAAATTACCGCATTTCCATCTCCACATCGGGCCTGTCAGAGCCGCACTCATCACCAACGCATTTTTTCCCGCCGCCAGGAGTGACTCTAATTGGCAGTGGTGAATTTAAAGGACCTGCCACTGGCTGAGCCTGTCAGCACCAAGGCACCTACCCACAGGATAAAAAAAGACACACACTGTCGCTCTGTTTGTGTATACGACAGAGAGAGGAAGAGAGATGGGGAAAGAGAGAGAGAGGAAGAGAGACAGAGGAGACTATGAAACTGCTGCAATGCCGCGGCATGCTCAGACACCATACACTTCAGAGTGATTTGTCTCTCCTCCCTCTCCTCCCCTTCTCTTCCCCCTCTCCTCTGATGGCACACACAGCAGCAGTTTACGTGAGCATCTGGGTAAGACCCAGCCATATGCCCCTCTACTACCACTCTCATCTGCTCCCCTCCAGTCCAACACAGCACAGCGCCCTCACGTCTCACAGCCCACTACATATATGACAGATAATGCTGAGGGCCAGTGTGTGTGCCTGCTCTTAACCTGACAGCTGTGTCCTTCCCTTTCCACGCAAACATGCTACACATGCCTCCCCATCCCTGGCAAGACGCCCTCGCTGTAGACTCTTTAGTGGTGTTGTCCCATCCAGAGACTGATGAACCTACCCAGAGCCAAGCGCTTTATTTGGCTCGTAAAGCAGCGTTCGCTGCCAGTTTGTCTCCTTTCTTGTCTCACTCTTGGTCAGCCAAGCACAGTGGCTCATTAGTTCATTAAAAGGAGGACACTGTCTGACTTTGGGAAGGCAAGAAAGAAACAAGAGAGAGAGAGAGCGAGAAAGAGAGAGAGAGAGAGTCAAAACAGAGGCTCTAATTACACACGATTGATGCATTGAGTGAACATCCTGGTAATCAGTGTTTTTTTGTTTGTTTGTTTAAACACACAACAGGGATCATGGAGAGAGTAACCTTCTGATCTTTAGTTCAATTAATACAGGTACAAACACAAGAGGCCTGTCTCTCTCTCACTCGCTCTCCCTCTCTCCCTGCCAGCCAGTCTGGGCTCACACAGGAGAGTGAGGTAATGGAGCAGAGAAATGAAGGCACACAGAAGAGGCTACTGTCTGACTGTCACTGTGAGGTTGGGAAGACATTTCTTTGGGGAGAGATATGGAGAAGCTCTCATAGGGGAGCTATGCTGTGTACTCACAACACAAAGTGGTCTCTGCTGAATACCCACACAGACAGAGATGGTTTAGCTAGTGGTAGGTGGAGAGGAAGTGGAGCAGAGGTGAGCATCTGCACCAGATTGTCTCCTATCCATATTGTCATATATACACAGAAGAACAGACATGCAGCGCCATCAGAAAGTATTTACACCCCTCAACGTATTCCACATTTTCTTGTTACAGCCTGAATTCAAAATGGACAAAAACATTTTTCTTTTTACTCACCCATCGACACACACTACCCCATGATGACATGTTTTTAGATCTGTTTTCTCCAAATGTATTGATAATGAATTTCTGAAATGTAATTTACATGAGTATTTACGCCACCTTTGGCGGCGATTACAGCTTTGAGTCGTCTTGGGTATGTCTGTATCAGCTTTGAGTCGTCTTGGGTATGTCTGTATCAGCTTTGAGTCGTCTTGGGTATGTCTGTATCAGCTTTGAGTCGTCTTGGGTATGTCTGTATCCGCTTTGAGTCGTCTTGGGTATGTCTGTATCTGCTTTGAGTCGTCTTGGGTATGTCTGTATCAGCTTTGAGTCGTCTTGGGTATGTCTGTATCTGCTTTGAGTCGTCTTGGGTATGTCTGTATCTGCTTTGAGTCGTCTTGGGTATGTCTGTATCTGCTTTGAGTCGTCTTGGGTATGTCTGTATCCGCTTTGAGTCATCTTGGTTAT
Source organism: Oncorhynchus keta (assembly GCF_023373465.1). Classification (NCBI taxonomy): domain Eukaryota; kingdom Metazoa; phylum Chordata; class Actinopteri; order Salmoniformes; family Salmonidae; genus Oncorhynchus; species Oncorhynchus keta. The sequence goes on along the minus strand of NC_068421.1, from coordinate 59,795,856 downwards.
GTCTGTATCCACTTTGAGTCGTCTTGGGTATCTGTATCAGCTTTGAGTCGTCTTGGGTATGTCTGTATCAGCTTTGAGTCGTCTTGGGTATGTCTGTATCTGCTTTGAGTCGTCTTGGGTATGTCTGTATCAGCTTTGAGTCGTCTTGGGTATGTCTGTATCAGCTTTGAGTCGTCTTGGGTATGTCTGTATCAGCTTTGAGTCGTCTTGGGTATGTCTGTATCAGCTTTGAGTCGTCTTGGGTATGTCTGTATCTGCTTTGAGTCGTGTTGGGTATGTCTGTATCTGCTTTGAGTCGTCTTGGGTATGTCTGTATCTGTTTTGAGTCGTCTTGGGTATGTCTGTATCTGCTTTGAGTCGTCTTGGGTATGTCTGTATCAGCTTTGAGTCGTCTTGGGTATGTCTGTATCAGCTTTGAGTCGTCTTGGGTATGTCTGTATCTGCTTTGAGTCGTGTTGGGTATGTCTGTATCTGCTTTGAGTCGTCTTGGGTATGTCTGTATCTGTTTTGAGTCGTCTTGGGTATGTCTGTATCTGCTTCGAGTCGTGTCGGGTATGTCTGTATCAGCTTTGAGTCGTCTTGGGTATGTCTGTATCTGCTTTGAGTCATCTTGGGTATGTCTGTATCAGCTTTGAGTCGCCTTGGGTATGTCTGTATCTGCTTTGAGTCATCTTGGGTATGTCTGTATCAGCTTTGAGTCGTCTTGGGTATGTCTGTATCTGCTTTGAGTCATCTTGGGTATGTCTGTATCTGCTTTGAGTCATCTTGGGTATGTCTGTATCAGCTTTGAGTCATCTTGGGTATGTCTGTATCTACTTTGAGTCGCCTTGGGTATGTCTGTATCAGCTATGCACATCTGTATTTGGGGATCTTCTCCCATTCTTCCTTGCAGATCTTCTCAAGCTCTGTTCAGTTAAACGGGGAGCGGCAGTGGACAGCAATCTTCACATCTTTCCACAAATGTACTATGGGATTGAAGTCTGAAGCCATTCCAGTGTTGCTTTGGCTGTATGCTTTTGGACATTGTCCTGTTGGAACGTAAATGTTCGCCCCCAATCTAAGGTTGTTTGCACTCTGAAGCAGGTTCTCATCAAGGATTTGCCTGTATTTGGCTAATTTCATTGCTCCTTCCATCCTTCCAAACCTTGCAGTCCCTGACTCTGAAAAGCATCCAATTGCATAATGCTGTCACCAGCAGTAGGGATGGTGTTAGATGGGTGATGAGCTGAGCCTGGTTTTCTCTAGACATAGCACTCTGCATTCAGGCTAAAGAGTTACATTTTGTCTCAACAGACCACAGAATCTTTCATGTGCCTTTTTGCAAACTCCAGGTGTGATGTCATGTGCCTTTTTGCAAACTCCAGGTGTGCTGTCATGTGCCTTTTTCTCAGGAGTGGAATCCCTCTGGCCACTCTCCCATAAAGCTCAGATTGGTGAAGTGCTGTAGAGACTGCTATCCTTCTGGCAGGTTCTCCCATCTCAGCCAAGGAACTCGGTAGTTCTGTCAGAGTGATCATTGGGTTCTTGGTCACCTCCCTGACCAAAGTCCTTCTTGTCCGGTTGCTCAGTTTGGTCAGACAGCCAGCTCTAGGCAGAGTCTGGGTAGTTCCATATACAATTGAAGTCGGAAGTGTACATACACTTAGGTTGGAGTAATTCAAACTTGTTTTTCACCCATTCCATAAATTTCTTGTAAGCAAACTATAGTTTTGGTAAGTCGGTGAGGACATCTACTTTGTGCATGACACAAGTAATTTTTCCAAAAATGGTTTACAAACAGATTATTTCACTTATAATTCACTGTATTCTAGTGGGTCAGAAGTTTACATACACTAAGTTGACTGTGCCTTTAAACAGTTTGGAAAATTTCAGAGAATTATGTCATGGCTTTAGAAGCTTCTGATAGCCTAAATGACATCATTTGAGTCAATTGCAGGTAGACCTGTGGACGTATTTCAAGGCCTACCTTCAAACTCAGTGCCTCTTTGCTTGACATCATGGGAAAATCAAAAGAAATCAGCCAAGAACTCAGAAAACAAACTGTAGACCTCCACAAGTCTGGTTCATCCTTGGGAGCAATTTCCAAATGCTTGAAGGTACCACGTTCATCTGTACAAACAATAGTACGCAAGTATAAACACCATGGGACCACACAGCCGCCATACTGCTCAGGAAGGAGGAGCTTTCTGTCTCCTAGAGATGAACGTACTTTGGTGCGAAAGTGCAAATCAATCCCAGAACAACAGCAAAGGACCTTGTGAAGATGCTGGAGGAAACAGGTACAAAAGTATCTATATCCACAGTCAAACGAGTCCTATATCGACACAACCTGAAAGACCGCTCAGCAAGGAAGAAGCCACTGCTCCAAAACCGTCATAAAAAAGTCAGACTACGATTTGCAACTGCACATGGGGACAAAGATCGTGCTTTCTGGAGAAATGTCCTCTGGTCTGATGAAACAAAAATAGAACTGTTTGGCCATAATGACCATCGTTATGTTTGGAGGAGAAAGGGGGAGGCTTGCAAGCAGAAGAACACCATCCCAACCGTGAAGCACGGGGGTGGCAGCATCATGTTGCGGGGGTGCTTTGCTACTTCACAAAATAGGTGGCGTCATGAGGAATGAAACTTATGTGGATATATTGAAGCATCATCTCAAGACATCACTCAGGAAGTTAAAGCTTGGTCGCAAATGGGTCTTCCAAATGGACAATGACCCCAAGCATACTTCCAAATCTGTGGCAAAATGGCTTAAAGACAACAAAGTCAAGGTATTGGAGTGGCCATCACAAAACCCTGACCTCAATCCTATAGAACATTTGTGGGCGGAACTGAAAAAGCCTGTGCGTACAAGGAGGCCTGCAGACCTGACTCAGTTACCTGCATTGCTTGCTGTTTGGGGTTTTAGGCTGGGTTTCTGTACAGCACTTTGAGATATCAGCTGATGTAAGAAGGGCTATATAAATACATTTGATTTGAATTTGATTTGAGTTACACCAGCTCTGTCATGAGGAATGGGACAAAATTCACCAAACTTGTTGTGGAAAGCTTGTGGAAGGCTACCTGAAACGTTTGACCCAAGTTAACCTCTCTGTGATATTCGGGACGGTGGCGTCCCACCCCACCAACAGCCAGTGAAAGTGCAGGGCGCCAAATTCAAAACAACAAAAATCTCATAATTAAAATTCCTCAAGCATATAAGTATTTTACACCATCTTAAAGATACAATTCTCGTTAATCGAGCCACAGTGTCTGATTTCAAAAAGGCTATACAGCGAAAGCACCACAAACAATTATTTTAGGTCACCACCAAGTTACAGAAAAACACAGCCATTTTTTCCAGCCAAAGAGAGGAGTCACAAAAAGCAGAAATAGTGATAATATAGACACTCATAGGACTTCATCTTACACAATACATGTATGTTTTGTTTGATAAAGTGCATATTTATATATTTTTAAAATCTCAGTATATTTTGGCATGTTATGTTCAGTCGTTCCAAAACATGCAGTGATTTTGCAGAGAGCCACATCAATTTACAGAAATACTCATAATAAACATTGATAAAAGATACAATTATTATACATGGAACTTTAGATAAACTTCTCCTTAAGCAACCGCTGTGTCAGATTTCAAAAAAACTTTACGGAAAAAGCATACCATGCAATAATCTGAGTACGGCGCTCAGAGACCAAAACAGCTAAAGAGATATCCGCCTTGTTGGAGTCAACATTAGTCAGAAATAGCATTATAAATATTCACTTAACTTTGATGATCTTCATCAGAATGCATTCCCAGGAATCCAAGTTCGACAATATATGTTTGATTTGTTCAATAAAGTTAATCATTTATGTCCAAGTACCTCCTTTTGTTAGGGCGTTTGGTAAATAAATCCAAACGAGTGTGCAATTCCAGCCGAAAGGACAGACGAAAAGTCCAAAAAGTGATATTACAGGTCATAGAAATGTCAAACCAAGTATAGATATATCATTCTCTCTACTATTATTCTGACATTTCGCAATCTTAAAATAAAGTGATGATCCTAACTGACCTAAAACAGGGAATTTTTACTAGGATTAAATGTCAGGAATTGTGAAAAACTGATTTTAAATGTATTTGGCTAAGGTGTATGTAAACCTCCGACTTCAACTGTATGATGCAGGCCACTGTGCTCTTGAAAACTAGAAATAGTTTAATACCCTACCCTAGATATTTTCCTCATCACAATTCTATATAAGAGATCTATGGACAGTTCCTTGGGCTTCAGGATATAGTTTCTGCCCTGTCAACTGTGGGACCTTATATAGACAGGTGTGTTTCTTTCTAAATCATGTCCAAACAATTGAATTGGCCACAGGTGGACCCCCATCAAGTTGTAGTGACACCAAGGATGATCAAAGGAAATTGGATGCACCTGAGATAAAATTGGGAGTGTCAACGCAAAGTGGTGTGAATACTTATGTAAATTACATTTCTGTATTTTATTTTCAAAAAATGTGCTAGTATCAATAACAAAAAATGTACTTTGTCATCATGGGGTATTATTTGTAGATGGGTGAAATGTTTATTTTATTTAATACATTTTGAATTCAGCCTGTAACACAACAAAATGTGCAATAAGTCAAGGGGTATGAATACTTTCTTGAAGCCAGTAACACAGACATTTACATTACATTTAAGTCATTTAGCAGACGCTCTTATCCAGAGCGACTTACAAATTGGTGCATTCACCTTATGACATCCAGTGGAACAGCCACTTTACAATAGTGCATCTAAATCTTTTAAGGGGGTGAGAAGGATTACTTTATCCTATCCTAGGTATTCCTTAAAGAGGTGGGGTTTCAGGTGTCTCCGGAAGGTGGTGATTGACTCCGCTGTCCTGGCGTCGTGAGGGAGTTTGTTCCACCATTGGGGGGCCAGAGCAGCGAACAGTTTTGACTGGGCTGGGCGGGAACTGTACTTCCTCAGTGGTAGGGAGGCGAGCAGGCCAGAGGTGGATGAACGCAGTGCCCTTGTTTGGGTGTAGGGCCTGATCAGAGTCTGGAGGTACTGAGGTGCCGTTCCCCTCACAGCTCCGTAGGCAAGCACCATGGTATTGTAGCGGATGCGAGCTTCAACTGGAAGCCAGTGGAGAGAGCGTACATGTGTTATACAAGGACGGATGTATAGTACCTAGACATGGATTAGGGAAGATGACATTGTATCTATATTGTCATTCTGACTTCATCTTCCATAGTACACTGTATACACACAAGTTCATGTAAAGAGGGGTCACTGGGCTGATCATGTGGGTTTAGGATTAGGTCAAGTAGATAATAGAGGGCAAAATATAAACGAGGCAGCCGCTTGTTGGGAAATAACTCTTTATTTCCTCTCCATTTCCTCATTAATTAAGGTTGTCGAGCTGCAGTCAGACCTCTGCTGGGGACCATGGGGCCTTGTGGCCCTGGGGGGAGCGTCACACTACTGACCAAATGTCATGTCGCACACAGCGAGTTGGTGGGGAGGGAGGAAGAGAGAGATGGCTGAGAGAGAGAGAGAGAGAGAGAGAGAGAGGGAGGGAGGGGTGAGAGAGAGAGAGGGAGGGGAGGTGGAGTGTTAGAGGGGGAGATGGAGTGTGATCTATTTCAGATACATGGTAATACCACTACTAGATGTATGGCTTCATGATTTAATAGGTAGTCTGTAATACAAGTAGCACAATGCAAATAAAAAACATTAAGACACCAGCGAACGTAGTGGGAATGTGCTATACTGTAGCTAAAAGGCTGTATCTGCCTTTACACTTTCACATGGCAAATATATACTATTAACTTAGTGGAGACTATATAGGAGCTCATATGCAGGAGTTAAATCCTCTTCATCTTTATCAGGAGCTAAATCCCCTTCATCTTTATCAGGAATTACATCCTCTTCATCTTTATCAGGAGCTAAATCCTCTTCATCAGGAGCTAAATCCTCTTCATCTTTATCAGGAATTACATCCTCTTCGTCTTTATCAGGAATTAAATCCTCTTCATCTTTATCAGGAGTTACATCCTCTTCATCAGGAGCTAAATAATCTTCATCAGGAGCTAAATCCTCTTCATCTCTATCAGGAGTTACATCCTATTCATCTTTATCAGGAGCTAAATCCTCTTCGTCTTCATCAGGAGCTAAATCCTCTTCATCTTTATCAGGAATTACATCCTCTTCATCTTTATCAGGAGCTAAATCCTCTTCATCAGGAGCTAAATCCACTTCATCTTTATTAGGAATTACATCCTCTTCATCGTTATCAGGAGCTAAATCCTCTTCATCGGGAGCTAAATCCTCTTCATCAGAAGCTACATCATCTTCATCAGGAGTTAAATACTCTTCATCTTTATCAGGAGTTACATCCTCTTCATCAGGAGTTAAATCCTCTTCATCTTTATCAGGAGTTACATCCTATTCATCTGTATCAGGAGCTAAATCCTCTTCATCTTCATCAGGAGCTAAATCCTCTTCATCTTCAGCAGGAGCTAAATCCCCTTCATCTTTATCAGGAATTACATCCTCTTCATCTTTATCAGGAGCTAAATCCTCTTCATCAGGAGCTAAATCCCCTTCATCTTTATCAGGAATTACATCCTCTTCATCGTTATCAGGAGCTAAATCCTCTTCATCTTCATCGGGAGCTAAATCCTCTTCATCAGAAGCTACATCATCTTCATCAGGAGTTAAATCCTCTTCATCTTTATCAGGAGTTACATCCTCTTCATCAGGAGTTAAATCCTCTTCATCTTTATCAAGAGTTACATCCTATTCATCTGTATCAGGAGCTAAATCCTCTTCATCTTCATCAGGAGCTAAATCCTCTTCATCTTCGTCAGGAGCTAAATCCCCTTCATCTTTATCAGGAATTACATCCTCTTCATCTTTATCAGGAGCTAAATCCTCTTCATCGGGAGCTAAATCCCCTTCATCTTTATCAGGAATTACATCCTCTTCATCGTTATCAGGAGCTAAATCCTCTTCATCTTCATCGGGAGCTAAATCCTCTTCATCAGAAGCTACATAATCTTCATCAGGAGTTAAATCCTCTTCATCTTTATCAGGAGTTACATCCTCTTCATCAGGAGTTAAATCCTCTTCATCTTTATCAGGAGTTACATCCTATTCATCTGTATCAGGAGCTAAATCCTCTTCATCAGGAGCTAAATCCTGTTCATCTTCATCATGAGCTAAATCCCCTTCATCTTTATCAGGAATTACATCCTCTTCATCGTTATCAGGAGCTGAATCCTCTTCATCTTCATCGGGAGCTAAATCCTCTTCATCAGAAGCTACATCATCTTCATCAGGAGTTAAATCCTCTTCATCTTTATCAGGAGTTACATCCTCTTCATCAGGAGCTAAATCCTCTTCATCTCTATCAGGAGTTACATCCTAGTCATCTGTATCAGGAGCTAAATCCTCTTCATCTTCATCAGGAGCTAAATCATCTTCGTCTCTATCAGGAGCTAAATCCCCTTCATCTTTATCAGGAACTACACCCTCTTCATCTTTATCAGGAGCTAAATCCTCTTTATCAGGGGAAAATCCTCTTCATCAGGAGATAAATCCCCTTCATCTTTATCTGGAGCTAAATCCTCTTCATCAGGAGCTAAATCCCTGACATCTTTATCAGGAATGACATCCACTTCATCTTTATCAGGAGCTAAATCCTCTTCATCTTCATCAGGAGCTACACCCTCTTCATCTTTATCAGGAGTTACATCCTCTTCATCAGGAGCTAAATCATCTTCATCAGGAGCTAAATCCTCTTTATCTTTATCAGGAGTTACATCATATTTATCTTTATCAGGAGATACATCCTCTTCATCTTCATCAGGAGCTAAATCCTCTTCATCTTCATCAGGAGCTAAATCCTCTTCATCTTTATCAGGACCTAAAACCTCTTCATCAGGAGCTACATCCTCTTCATCAGGAGTTAAATCCTCTTCATCTTTATCAGGAGTTACATCCTCTTCATCAGGAGCTAAATCATCTTCATCAGGAGATAAATCCCATTCGTCTTCATCAGGAGCTAAATCCTCTTCATCTTTATCAGGAGCTAAATCCCCTTCATTTTTATCAGGAGTTACATCCTCTTCATCTTTATCAGGAGTTACGTCCTCTTCATCCTCATCAGGAGCTAAATTACTCTTCATCTTCATCAGGAGCTAAATCCTCTTCATCAGGAGCTAAAGTCTCTTCATCTTCATCAGGAGCGACATCCTCTTCATCAGGAGCTAAAATCTCTTCATCTTAATCAGGAGCTAAATCCTCTTCATCTTAATCAGGAGCTAAATCCTCTTCATCTTTATCAGGAGCTAAATCCTCTTCATCTTTATCAGGAGTTAAATCCTCTTCATCTTTATCAGGAGCTAAATCCCCGTCATCTTTATCAGGAGTTACATCCTATTCATCTTTATCAGGAGCTAAATCATCTTCATCTTTATCAGGAGTTACGTCCTCTTCATCCTCATCAGGAGCTAAATTACTCTTCATCTTCATCAGGAGCTACATCCTCTTCATCAGGAGCTAAAATCTCGGCATATTCATCAGGAGCTACATCCTCTTCATCTTAATCAGGAGCTAAATCCTCTTCATCTTTATCAGGAGAAAACTCCTCTTAATCAGGAGATAAATCCTCTTAATCTTTATCAAGAGCTAAATCATCTTCATCTTTATCAGGAGTTATATCCTCTTCATCCTCATCAGGAGCTAAATCCTCTTCATCAGGAGCTAAAATCTCTTCATCTTCATCAGGAGCTACATCCTCTTCATCAGGAGCTAAAATCTCTTCATATTCATCAGGAGCTACATCCTCTTCATCTTAATCAGGAGCTAAATCCTCTTCATCTTTATCATGAGCTAAATCCTCTTCATCTTTATCAGGAGTTAAATCCTCTTCATCTTTATCAGGAGCTAAATCCCCGTCATCTTTATCAGGAGTTACATCCTATTCATCTTCATCAGGAGCTAAATCATCTTCATCTTTATCAGGAGTTACGTCCTCTTCATCCTCATCAGGAGTTACATCCTCTTCATCTTCATCAGGAGCTAAATACTCTTCATCAGGAGATAAACCCTCATCATCTTCATCAGGAGCTAAATCCTCTTCATCTTTATCATGAGTTAAATCCTCTTCATCTTTATCAGGAGTTACATCCTCTTCATCTTTATCAGGAGCTAAATCCTCTTCATCATGAGCTAAACCCTCGTCATCTTCACCAGGAGCTAAATCCTCTTCATCTTCATCAGGAGGTACATCCTATTCATCTTTATCAGGAGCTAAATCATCTTCATCTTTATCAGGAGTTACGTCCTCTTCATCCTCATCAGGAGCTAAATCCTCTTCATCAGGAGATAAACCCTCATCATCTTCATCAGGAGCTAAATCCTCTTCATCTTTATCATGAGTTAAATCCTCTTCATCTTTATCAGGAGTTACATCCTCTTCATCTTTATCAGGAGCTAAATCCTCTTCATCATGAGCTAAACCCTCGTCATCTTCACCAGGAGCTAAATCCTCTTCATCTTCATCAGGAGGTACATCCTATTCATCTTTATCAGGAGCTAAATCATCTTCATCTTTATCAGGAGTTACGTCCTCTTCATCCTCATCAGGAGCTAAATTACTCTTCATCTTCATCAGGAGCTAAAATCTCTTCATATTCATCAGGAGCTACATCCTCTTCATCTTAATCAGGAGCTAAATCTTCTTCATCTTTATCAGGAGCTAAATCCCCGTCATCTTTATCAGGAACTACACCCTCTTCATCTTTATCAGGAGAAAACTCCTCTTAATCAGGAGATAAATCCTCTTCATCTTTATCAAGAGCTAAATCATCTTCATCTTTATCAGGAGTTATATCCTCTTCATCCTCATCAGGAGCTAAATTCCTCTTCATCAGGAGCTAAATCCTCTTCATCTTTATCAGGAGTTACATTCTCTTCATCTTTATCAGGAGCTACATTCCTCTTTATCTTCACCAGGAGCTAAATCCTCTTCACCAGGAGCTAAAATCTCTTCATCTTCATCAGAAGCTACATCCTCTTCATCTTAATCAGGAGCTAAATCCTTTTCATCAGGAGATAAACCCTCATCATCTTCATCATGAGCTAAACCCTCGTCATCTTCACCAGGAGCTAAATCCTCTTCATCTTCATCACGAGGTACATCCTCTTCATCTTTATCAGGAGCTAAATCCTCTTCGTCTTCATCAGGAGCTAAATCCTCTTCATCTTCATCAGGAGTTACATCCTCTTCATCTTCATCAGGAGCTTTTAAGTCCCTCTGAATTCTGTCTCTTCTAGTGACCAAGATTCCCACACAACTCATCCCTCATCTCCTGTCCTACCTCTCCCTCTCTCCTCCCGCTCCAGTATAGGAACAACTGCCTGTGAAGGAACATGGAACATAATCTGTCCTATGAATCAACGCCTCGCACACTAGCTCCTCTCGCTTCGAGTTGGAAGGTTAATGAAAGCCCTGAAATTGCTGTCGCTTCTTCTTGAAAAAGGGGGATGGAAGAAGGGAGGGAGAGAGAGTATTACCCCACTTTGTGTAATTAGGTAGCTCCAGATCTTTAGGGGCTGAGGAGTCACACAATCAGAGAGAATATCACATGCTCACCATAGAAGTAGAATGACCGTGGTAGTCAACGTATGTGTTCACATTATCATATAGAGATTAGTAGTTCTGAATGTCAAGATGGCAGCTGTCTGTCCTGCTCCTGCTAGGTTAATGGGGAGATAGGTGGCGTGACTTAACCTGGAGCATCATCTCCACCTTGGGGCTAACAGCTAGCAGATCCAGTGGCTAATGTCATCTGTGACATTGGGATTCTATTAGCAGCCGAGCGCTGGCCCGTTGCCTTGTGGTGAGGCCATGATTGATCTGTCATGGGAGATGCTTCTGTTCCCCCGCCATCGTCTCCCACAGGGCTCCATCTGAACCCCAAAAAGCCCCCCAGACCCTGGGCTTAAACTCTACCCGAGGGGAAGGGAAAGGGCCAGGGAAAGGAACAGGTAGAGGAGCTGAAGGTCACCCATTACAATGGGCCCCAAAGAAAGAGGCTCGGCCTGGTGGACAGGTGCCATAATTGCCAGTGAACAGTGGGGTTATTTGTTATCGATTCCCAATGAGGGAGATCAATGGCGTCCGTCCATCAGGCTGTTTATGCTCAAGCTCAATCAGAGACCCAGTCGATGGAGGAGAGGAGATGAGAGGAGGAAGGTGGCCGGCGAACGGCGTCCTGGTTTGAATCAGGGGATAGTGATTGGTTTTCACAGCCGGCCTCATTTGTATTTTTACTGAATTACCCGGATGCAACCTGAACCCACTTAAGCGTGTCACTTAGCGTTTGTTGAAGTTTGCCGAGACGGCGGGCCTCATCAGATTTCAATGAGAGAGACTGTGGTTAAGTAGCCACTTGTTATGTATCTTTATTTCATTTCTCCTCGCAACGCGATGCCCACACTGGCTGTCCAGCCTGTTTACATGTGGATGGAAGGCAGGGAAAGGTGAAGCTGTTGGTTTTGGAAGATTATACACAGTATTGCAATACATAGGAATATTCTGGTGACATTTTACATGACGGTGTCCTTTGTATGCTTTGCACCTGATGTAAAGTGTTACCAGAATATTGCTTAGATTAGAAGCCCGTCTGTTTCACAACCTTGCATCGCTTCTCATTTTCAACCCAGAAAGCACTGATATACTGACTTCAAGGTTGAAAAGGAAAATAACTCCGGCGAGAGGTTATCCACCAACACCATCAAATGAAATGTTTAGCAGATGGTATTGCGGGTGTACTGTAGCGAAGAGCTTGTGTGAAGTTACTTAGGCACTAGAGGCAGCCCTGGCGTGTTTGTCGGCGCCATCTTCCTGTACTGCCGTGTGATTTGAATAATCGTGAATAAAATGTGTTTACATACAGTCATGGAGCTTTTAATCCTGTTTGACTCGCACAGTGAGGAGCAACACTTAGGAACATGGGCTATATGTTCATTAACAGTATGAAAGTGCCAACAGTACGGGATATGGAAATTGCCCCCACGGGCAGTTCCAGGCACTGCCATGGAGACACTTCCTGGTGTTCCATTTTTATATATGGAGGAAAATCTCTCACGAATCCATGAATCCATGATATACATTATAAACGAGGGCTCCGATTCGCCACACCACTCATTGGTGGCAGAATTCTCTATGCCATCCCCCCTCCCTCCATTCTTTCCCCCCACGTCAGGGAGCCGGCGTAGAGTAGAGGATGTGATCAGGGATGGGAGCACGTCGGGCCTGCTTCCCTGTAGTCGCGCCACATGTTGATTTGTCTCTCCTGGTTCTATATTGATTTTGGGTTTTAAACAAAGTTTTAAAATAGGTGAAGAATGAGGGACCTGGGTTGACCAGGAGAAAGGAAATGAGAGAGATTCTAACGGATCTTTGTTCCAGTCTCTGGGTGGATTCAGGCTCTTGGTGAACACAGCGTGCTCTCTCAGAAGGGTACGGGGGAGAGAAAGGGGGAGAGGGGGACTGTATTTAAAAATCTCTTATTTCACAGCCTTTACTTTATGGTCTCTAAATGAGTTCTGGGCTTGGCTATGCGTCTCATTTCGTGTCATGGTACAGTTCCTGCCTTAAAATTATTCCTTGCTTAGTTCAATTTAAGTTGCTGCGTGGAATAATCGATCTGCCCATTAATTCTACTTAGTAGTACTGCACAGTACAAGGTTGTCTTTAGTAGTCCACAAAGGCCACCTGTGCTGAATGGGTGACCTTTACAAGGCTTGGGCCGCCATTGATTTTCAGCAGGACTTATTTCATGAACTGGGTGTTTGGGACAGGGCCACAGATGAAGATGAACTATGAGGCTAAACCACTTTCATTACCCCCCCCCCCACACACACTGCTGTGGCATCTTCCTACAGAGAAGTATACCCTATGTATCCAGCCCAGGCCCAGTCAACCAGTGGGCAGAAGCAGAAGGATCAGGCTGTGTAATATAGAGTGCAGCGTAATGGGCATCTCTGTGACATGGCCTCTTGGTATTTGCAGTTTGGAAATAGTGTTTAGAAGCTGAGAGTAGTGTGTGGACAGACCATTAACTCTCCCCTGAGCTGTCCTCACACAACCCAGGAAAACAACACTGACCCATGAAATGAGGGTAACAACACAAAGCCTTAGCTCCAGGGTCACGGAGGAGGAGGAGGGTTCGTATCCCTTTAAACATGCTACGGTGCAGTAAAACTCTCAGCCCTCCTAAATGGATGGTTCTATATGAACTTCATTAGAATGAATAAATTATCAAGCAGAGGGAGGGGGAGGGGCTTGGTGAGCAGTGTCACAAGGTGGGAGTTCAGGGAAAATGCAGAGCAGACAGGAGAGTGTTTTTCCCACATGCTGGCCGTACTATGAAACACATCAAATTAATACTCACTCATGAATAAATGCATGCGGACAACTGTATTTTGGTGGCAAGAGGTGTTGGGAGCAGGTGAGGTCAGAGGCTGTCAGCAGAGGAAGGGACGAGATGGTGGAAGAGAGGAGAGAGTGGCGGCTGAGGAGACGGAGATGCCCCCCTTAACATGCATGCATGCAAACAAACACACACACACACACACATACACACACACACACACACACACACACAAACACACACACACACACACACACACACACACACACACACACACGCGCACATACAGACACACAAACACACACACACACACACACACACACACACACACACACACACACACACACACACACACACACACACACACACACACACACATACAAACACACACACGCGCACATACAGATACACACACACACATGCACAGACACACACACACACACATACACGCACATACAAACACACACACACACGCACATACAAACATACACACACACACGCACATACATACAAACACACACACGCGCACATTCAGACACACACACACGCACATACAAACACACACACACGCACATACATACAAACACACACACACACGCGCACATACAGACACACACACAAACACAGACACACGCTGTTTCTGTGTCCCTCCCTTTCCCCCTGCTTTGAGTCACTCTCTCTGCAGTGTGAGCATCAGGCAGGAGTGACTCAGACCCACCCACCCCGAAACCACCTCACAGCCCCCAGCATTAGCCTCCCACACCCCACACCCCACACACCTACCCCTCCTCCCCATCCCATCAAACCCCCCTGCATACAAACAACACACACACACCCCTCTCCAAAAAAAAAGGTACCCGCCCCAAAACCTTTGAATGCTAAACAAATTCAGAAAATGGGAGAGACACTTCCAATGTGTTTTCTGCTCCAGTGCCTCTTGTTCTGACTTAGTTGTTGTCTGCAGGTTGGGGAAAAGCAGAGAGGTCGCCTGATGTGCTGATGTCTTGGCTGCAGGTGCCTGCCAGTTCAAGGTTGAAACCTGACAGTGACTGTTCTGGCCAGAGTTTGGCTCTTTTTTTTCTGCTGAGCGTTGAGAAGAGAGGAGAGGAGTGGAGAGGGCAGGATAGGACAGGAAAGGAGAAACGAGCGGAGCAGAGGAAAACCGAGGAAAGAGCTTGAAGACAGGCCCTTCCTGCTTGTTTTCTGATGAGATAAACCGCTTATAAACAAGCAGGGATTTTTTCCCCCCAAGTGTCAGAATGGAACATAAGTGTGTTTTAGAGCGAGCAGGTTTGGAGAGGAGGGAGACTGATGCTGCCGGAGGAGGGAGACAGCAGGTGACAGTGTGGCGTGTGACGTGGGGTATTGATATGCTGGGAATGGAGATCAGAGCAGATGGACAGAGCAGGCTGGCCCTGTGTTGCTCCTCTGAGCCCTGGCGCCCTCTCACAACCCCCTTGGACACAGCACACACACGCATAGTGTACACTCTTGGGCAAGCACATACACACATCTATGTGTGCACACACAAACCACCCACGCACCCACCCACCCACCCTCGCTCTCACTCTCGCCCCCCCCCGAGAGCCCACTGGCCATCAAGTCACTCCAGGACACAAACGCTTCATGCTCTGCCATCATTAATAAGTGGTCAGAGCAACAGTTAGACAGATCAGTGCAGTTCATCCGTGCTGCTATGGCAGATGTGCTGGGCTAATGACTGCTGTGGTTGAGGACTACCTCCAGGCCAGTGACTGATCTGAGGACAGTGGTGAGCCACAAAGAGAGGGGTAGTTAGTGTGGTAGAGGGGTAGTGTAGAGAGTCAGATCATGGCAGCCCAGCCTGCTGATGGATGGAGATCAGAGAGTGGTCAGAGAGCGAGAGAGAGAGAGAGAGAGAGAGAGAGAGAGAGAGACAGAGTGAGAGCATTATCATTCTGGGAACGCTTCTATGTGCAGATGGACAGATGGGTCTGGCTGGGTACAGTTCTGAGGCTCAGGTTTCTCTCACTCTCTCGTTTTCTATCACTCCCTGTCCCCTGTCTATCTCCCCTTCCCTCCTCTCTCTGTCTATCTCCCCTTCCCTCTTCTCTCTCTCTGTTTATCTCCCCTTCCCTCTTCTCTCTCTGTTTGTCTATCTCCCCTTCCCCCTCTCTCTCTGTCTGTCTATCTCCCCTTCCCTCTTCTCTCTCTGTCTGTCTATCTCCCCTTCCCCCCTCTCTCTCTGTCTGTCTATCTCCCCTTCCCTCTTCTCTCTCTGTCTATCTCCCCTTCCCTCTTCTCTCTCTGTCTGTCTATCTCCCCTTCCCCCTCTCTCTCTGTCTGTCTATCTCCCCTTCCCCCTCTCTCTCTGTCTGTCTATCTCCCTTCCCTCTTCTCTCTCTGTCTGTCTATCTCCCCTTCCCCCCTCTCTCTCTGTCTGTCTATCTCCCCTTCCCTCTTCTCTCTCTGTCTATCTCCCCTTCCCTCTTCTCTCTCTGTTTATCTCCCCTTCCCTCTTCTCTCTCTGTCTATCTCCCCTTCCCTCTTCTCTCTCTGTCTATCTCCCCTTCCCTCTTCTCTCTCTGTCTATCTCCCCTTCCCTCTTCTCTCTCTGTCTATCTCCCCTTCCCTCTTCTCTCTCTGTCTATCTCCCCTTCCCTCTTCTCTCTCTCTCTGTCTATCTCCCCTTCCCCTTTCTCTCTCTGTTTATATCCCCTTCCCTCTTCTCTCTCTGTCTATCTCCCCTTCCCTCTTCTCTCTCTGTTTATCTCCCCTTCCCTCTTCTCTCTCTGTCTATCTCCCCTTCCCTCTTCTCTCTCTCTCTGTTTATCTCCCCTTCCCTTTTCTCTCTCTGTCTATCTCCCCTTCCCTCTTCTCTCTCTCTCTGTTTATCTCCCCTTCCCTTTTCTCTCTCTCTCTGTCTATCTCCCCTTCCCTTTTCTCTCTCTGTCTATCTCCCCTTCCCTCTTCTCTCTCTGTCTATCTCCCCTTCCCTCTTCTCTCTCTCTGTTTATCTCCCCTTCCCTCTTCTCTCTCTGTCTATCTCCCCTTCCCTCTTCTCTCTCTGTCTATCTCCCCTTCCCTCTTCTCTCTCTCTGTTTATCTCCCCTTCCCTCTTCTCTCTCTGTTTATCTCCCCTTCCCTTTTCTCTCTCTCTCTCTGTCTATCTCCCCTTCCCTCTTCTCTCTCTGTCTGTCTATCTCCCCTTCCCTCTTCTCTCTCTGTCTGTCTATCTCCCTTCCCTCTTCTCTCTCTGTCTGTCTATCTCCCCTTCCCTCTTCTCTCTCTGTCTATCTCCCCTTCCCTCTTCTCTCTCTGTTTATCTCCCCTTCCCTCTTCTCTCTCTGTCTATCTCCCCTTCCCTCTTCTCTCTCTGTCTATCTCCCCTTCCCTCTTCTCTCTCTGTCTATCTCCCCTTCCCTCTTCTCTCTCTGTCTATCTCCCCTTCTCTCTTCTCTCTCTGTTTATCTCCCCTTACCTCTTCTCTCTCTCTGTCTATCTCCCCTTCCCTCTTTTCACTCTGTCTCAAACTGACACTTGTTCAGATCCACCTCCCAGACAAGAAACATGCCTGGCTGCCTCTCTCTATCTCTCTGTCTCTTCTCTTATTCTTCTTCCTCCTCCTCCTCCTCCTCCTCCTCCTCCTCCTCCTCCTCTTCTTTTTCTTTCCCTCCACCAATGTGTACTGCTGTTGTCATCCCCCTAGGAGGATGGGGAGGGGGGGCAGAAAAGTGCAAGCGCTGGTGAATTGCTAATAGGCTATCATAGTGCTCTGGAGGTGTAGGCTTACTGGAGGTCTGTAAACCATTAAAGAAACGTCAACTCGGCATAGGTACGCCTGGAATTATGGGTCAGCGGCCAGGAAACATTTCCGGCTACCTATTGGCCAAAGCAGTGCCCTGTAATCTGTCACAATCCTGCACCTGCAGTGACAGCAGTGGGAACTTCCCCTACTCATCACACAGGGAGGGCAAAGGAAACACACACCTGCATGGATGTGTGTGTGTGTGTGTGTGTGTGTGTGTGTGTGTGTGTGTGTGTGTGTGTGTGTGTGTGTGTGTGTGTGTGTGTGTGTGTGTGTGTGTGTGTGTGTGTGTGTGTGTGTGTGTGTGTGTGTGTGTGTGTGTGTACACATGTTCCTGTGCATGTGTACTGTATGCTGACATATTACCACAGTGGGAATTCTCACACGGTTGTCGACCAGAACATAACATCTAAAGCAGATATCAAATGAGCCGAAAGTACATCCTAACATCCTATTAAAAACATGACATTTTTAAGCATGAAAGCTTTAGTTTCCACATCCATTAAATCCAGTTGATCTGCCATTTCCTGATCCGCTTCACTTCCTGTTGCCACTAGCTGCCCCTCGCTGGGTCGAAGGAAGGCATTCTGAGATTGGCACGGTGGGCGCCACGCTAAAGCCACCCTGTTTGGTTCCTCGTCACGATCTTAATCGCCAAACGACAATTCCTCAAAATGCACACAAGAGCAGAACGCACATCAAACACACAGAGAGACCATCAAAAGCTTAAGCAACAGTGTGGTTGGACAGATAAGATTCCTTAGATAGGTGGGCAAATGTGAGGGAGGGGGGAGGGAAAGAAGGGGAGAGAGAGAGAGAGAGAGAGAGAGAGAGAGGGCGGTTGCTGCTCCAGCATTTGTTGACACAGATTAACAATGAGACTCCCACAGCTCCACGCATTACTGTAACACACCATGTCAATAGCTGTTGGAGTTGAAAAGCAGCAGTGCCAAAGATGCCTGGGAGTGATGCCCTTCCCCTGATAACCAAGTGTGGCTCTGAAGTCAGGGAGGGGAGTACGAATTACAAATACTGAATCGTTCCTTCTCTGCCCTCCCGTTCGCTCTCTTTTTCTCTTTCTCCTTCTCTGCCCTCTCTCGCTCCCTGCTTTGCCCCCCTCTCTCCCTCCTCTCTCTGTTTCTCTTTATCTCTCTTGGATGTCCTAGTGACTGAAGGCTCAGCATGACTGGATTTAAGCATTAGCTCAATCCCCATATCTACTACCCGTCATGATTGGACAGTGTCTCTGTCACCAAACCCACACTAGTCCACTACACAACCACTATAAGACACTAGCTATACTGACACTCACGGCATACTCTAGCACGG
Organism: Oncorhynchus keta; assembly: GCF_023373465.1. Lineage (NCBI taxonomy): Eukaryota > Metazoa > Chordata > Actinopteri > Salmoniformes > Salmonidae > Oncorhynchus > Oncorhynchus keta. Next base: position 59,777,312 of record NC_068421.1, on the reverse strand, counting down.
CCAAGTTGAGATTGATTTGTGCACTTCAAAAGCCCAGAAAAAAGCCCAGTTGAAGACCCCGAAGCCGTTTGGAAGATGGAGGTCTGATCTGTGACATTCACCTTCATGAAAACTTGATGAGTGCTGAAAATGAAGAGACATGGTTGGCCCTAATGAGAGCTGGTCTACAGCTGCCGACTGACTGTGTTTTACAGGGAGGGAGAAAGAAGCAACACTCTTCAGCTGCTGCTGCCATCAGCGGGTGAAGAGCCCATTCGGATGCTCTTCTGTAGGTGTAGTGATTACATGTAAACAGACGGGGCCCGATCAGAGAGAGGCTAGAGTAGCTGTGCAGAGGATGATGCAAACCAGCGAGAGAGAGAGGGCGGTCATTGCGGAGTGTGTATGTGTGTCTACACGGAGAGATAGGCAGGCTAAGCCTATAGAGTACAGAGCTGTAATACCCATCCACCAGAACAGAGACCATCAGGACTGCCCTAGTGTCAGCGTAGTCTTCTGTCTCCAGGTATCCTGGACTATGATCATCATTGTCATACTTCTCCTCCCATGGCAAAGCTGCGGGAATGTTTGAGGCCATGGCCCTTGGAGCCTCCAGCCTGTCTCAGCCTTAGCTCCAGGCTCCTGTTGGCTTGGCTGTGATCAAAATCCCGGGGCTTAGGCTGCTGCCATCGCCCAAGCACTAAGGCTCTTATCAGGGCTACCACACTGGGGCTAGAAGCACATTTTCACACATGCACGCGTACACACACTGACAGTTGCTCACAGAGACAACCCACACGCGCAGGCAGGCACTGGCGTACGCACGCACGAACTCGCACGCACGCACGCACACACACACACACACACACACACACACACAGCGACAGCCACACACAGCGACAGCTTTCTCCTCATCTCCATCTCTCATTTCTCTTGCTTTGCTGCCTGCTGTTCGTTCTCTGTCGACCCTGTAAACAAATGAGCTCCCTGTAAAATCACATCTAAATATGCCACTCTGTATGCCCCCACAACCCTGACTCTCTCCCCCTGTTTCTCTCTGTGTTTTAACTCTCACTATTCTGTCAGTTTCTGTTTCTCTCTCTCTGTTTCTCTCTCTCTTTCTCTCTGTTTCTCTCACTGTTTCTGTTTCTCTCTGTTTCTCTCTCTGTTTCTCTCTGTCTCTCTCTGTTTCTCTCTGTTTCTCTCTCTGTTTCTCTCTCTGTTTCTCTCTGTTTCTATCTCTCTTTCTCTCTCTGTTTGTCTCTCTGTTTCTCTCTGTTTCTCTCTCTGTTTATCTCTGTTTCTCTCTCTGTATCTCTCTCTGCTTCTCTCTGTTTCTCTCTCTGTTACTCTCTGTTTCTCTCTCTGTTTCTCTCTCTGTTTCTCTCTCTGTTTCTCTCTCTGCTTCTCTCTGTTTCTATCTCTCTTTATCTCTCTGTTTGTCTCTCTGTTTCTCTCTGTTTCTCTCTCTGTTTCTCTCTGTTTCTCTCTCTGTTTCTCTCTCTGTATCTCTCTGTTTCTCTCTGTTTCTCTCTGCTTCTCTATGTTTCTCTCTCTGCTTCTCTCTGTTTCTCTCTCTGCTTCTCTCTGTTTCTCTCTCTGCTTCTCTCTGTTTCTCTCTTTGTTTCTCTCTGTTTCTCTCTCTGTTTCTCTCTGTTTCTCTCTCTGTTTCTCTCTCTGCTTCTCTCTGTTTCTCTCTCTGTTTCTCTCTGTTTCTCTCTCTGTTTCTCTCTGTCTCTCTCTCTGTTTCTCTCTCTGTTTCTCTCTCTGTTTCTCTCTCTGCTTCTCTCTGTTTCTATCTCTCTTTCTCTCTCTGTTTGTCTCTCTGTTTCTCTCTGTTTCTCTCTCTGTTTCTCTGTTTCTCTCTCTGTTTCTCTCTCTGTATCTCTCTCTGTTTCTCTCTGTTTCTCTCTGCTTCTCTATGTTTCTCTCTCTGCTTCTCTCTGTTTCTCTCTCTGTTTCTCTCTCTGTTTCTCTCTGTTTCTCTCTTTGTTTCTCTCTGTTTCTCTCTCTGTTTCTCTCTCTGTTTCTCTCTCTGCTTCTCTCTGTTTCTCTCTCTGTTTCTCTCTGTTTCTCTGTTTCTCTCTCTGTTTCTCTCTCTGTTTCTCTCTCTGTTTCTCTCTGTTTCTCTCTGTTTTTCTCTCTGTTTCTCTCTGTTTCTCTCTCTGTTTCTCTCTCTGTTTCTCTCTCTGTTTCTCTCTGTTTCTCTCTCTGTTTCTCTCTGTTTCTCTCTCTGTTTCTCTCTCTGTTTCTCTCTGTTTCTCGCTCTGTTTCTCTCTTTGTTTCTCTCTCTCTGTTTCTCTCTGTTTCTCTCTCTGTTTCTCTCTCACTATTCTGTCAGTTTCTGTTCCTCTCTCTCTGTTTCTCTCTGTTTCTCTCTCTGTTTCTCTATGTTTCTCTCTGTTTCTCTCTCTGTTTCTCTCTCTGTTTCTCTCTGTTTCTCACTCTGTTTCTCTCTTTGTTTCTCTCTCTGTTTCTCTCTCTGTTTCTCTCTGTTTCTCTCTCTGTTTCTCTCTCTGTTTCTCTCTGTTTCTCGCTCTGTTTCTCTCTTTGTTTCTCTCTCTGTTTCTCTCTGTTTCTCTCTCTGTTTCTCTCACTATTCTGTCAGTTTCTGTTCCTCTCTCTCTGTTTCTCTCTGTTTCTCTCTCTGTTTCTCTCTGTTTCTCTCTCTGTTTCTCTCTGTTTCTCTCTCTGTTTCTCCCTTTGTTTCTCTGTTTCTCTCTCTGTTTCTCTCTGTTTCTCTCTCTGTTTCTCTCTGTTTCTCTCTCTGTTTCTCCCTTTGTTTCTCTGTTTCTCTCTCTGTTTCTCTCTGTTTCTCTCTCTGTTTCTCTCTGTTTCTCTCTGTTTCTCTCTCTGTTTCTCTCTGTTTCTCTCTCTGTTTCTCCATTTTTTCTCTCTGTTTCTCTCCCTGTTTCTCTCTGTCTCTCTGTTTCTCTCTCTGTTTATCTCTCTGTTTCTATCTGTCTCTCTGTTTCTCTCTCTGTTTCTCTGTTTCTCTCTCTGTTTCTCTCTGTCTCTCTGTTTCTCTCTATGTTTCTCTCTCTGTTTCTCTCTCTGTCTCTCTCTGTTTCTCTCTGTTTCTCTCTGTTTCTATCTCTGTTTCTATCTCTGTTTCTCTCTCTGTTTCTCTCTCTGTTTCTCTCTGTCTCTGTTTCTCTCCCTGTTTCTCCTTGTTTCTCTCTGTCTCTCTGTTTCTCTCTCTGTTTCTCTCTCTGTTTCTCTCTGTCTCCCTGTTTCTCTCTCTGTTTCTCTCTCTCTCTCCTCTCTGCTTCTCTCTGTTCCTCTCTCTCTGTTTATCTCTATGTTTCTCTCTGTTTCTCTCTGTTTCTCTCTCTCGTTCTCACTCTGTTTCTCTCTCCATTTCTCTCTGTTTCTCTCTCTGTTTCTCTCTGTTTCTCTCTCTGTTTCTCTCTCTGTTTCTCTCTCTGTTTCTCTCTCTGTTTCTCTGTTTCTCTCTCTGTTTCTCTGTTTCTCTCTTTGTTTCTCTCTGTTTCTCTCTCTGTTTCTCTCTCTGTTTCCCTCTTTGTTTCTCTCTGTTTCTCTTTCTGTTTCTCTCTGTCTCTCTCTCTGTTTCTCTATGTTTCTCTCTGTTTCTCTCTGTTTCTCTCTGTTTCTCTCTCTGTTTCTCTCTGTCTCTCTCTGTTTTCTGTTTCTCTCTCTGTTTCTCTCTTTTTCTCTCTCTGTTTCTCTCTCTGTTTTCTGTTTCTCTCTCTGTTTCTCTCTCTGTTTCTCTCTGTTTTCTCTGTTTTTCTCTCTGTTTCTCTCTCTCTGTTTCCCTCTCTGTTTGTCTCTCTGTTTCTCTCTGTTTCTCTCTGTCTCTCTCTGTTTCTCTCTCTCTGTTTCCCTCTCTCTGTTTCTCTCTCTGTTTCTCTCTGTTTCTCTCTCACTATTCTGTCAGTTTCTGTTCCTCTCTCTCTGTTTCTCTCTGTTTCTCTCTCTGTTTCTCTCTGTTTCTCTCTCTGTTTCTCTCTGTCTCTCTCTGTTTTTCTGTTTCTCTCTCTGTTTCTCTCTTTTTCTCTCTCTGTTTCTCTCTCTGTTTTCTGTTTCTCTCTCTGTTTCTCTCTCTGTTTCTCTCTGTTTTCTCTGTTTTTCTCTCTGTTTCTCTCTCTCTGTTTCCCTCTCTGTTTGTCTCTCTGTTTCTCTCTGTTTCTCTCTGTCTCTCTCTGTTTCTCTCTCTCTGTTTCCCTCTCTGTTTCTCTCTCTGTTTCTCTCTGTTTCTCTCTCACTATTCTGTCAGTTTCTGTTCCTCTCTCTCTGTTTCTCTCTGTTTCTCTCTCTGTTTCTCTCTGTTTCTCTCTGTTTCTCTCTCTGTTTCTCTCTCTGTTTCTCCCTTTGTTTCTCTCTGTTTCTCTCTCTGTTTCTCTCTGTTTCTCTCTCTGTTTCTCTCTGTTTCTCTCTCTGTTTCTCTCTGTTTCTCTCTCTGTTTCTCCCTTTTTTCTCTCTGTTTCTCTCCCTGTTTCTCTCTCTGTTTCTCTCTCTTTCTCTCTCTGTTTCTCTCTGTTCCTCTCTCTCTGTTTATCTCTATGTTTCTCTCTGTTTCTCTCTGTTTCTCTCTCTCGTTCTCACTCTGTTTCTCTCTCCATTTCTCTCTGTTTCTCTCTCTGTTTCTCTCTGTTTCTCTCTCTGTTTCTCTCTCTGTTTCTCTCTCTGTTTCTCTCTCTGTTTCTCTGTTTCTCTCTCTGTTTCTCTGTTTCTCTCTTTGTTTCTCTCTGTTTCTCTCTCTGTTTCTCTCTCTGTTTCCCTCTTTGTTTCTCTCTGTTTCTCTTTCTGTTTCTCTCTGTCTCTCTCTCTGTTTCTCTATGTTTCTCTCTGTTTCTCTCTGTTTCTCTCTGTTTTTCTATCTGTTTCCCTCTCTGTTTCTCTCTGTCTCTCTCTGTTTTTCTGTTTCTCTCTCTGTTTCTCTCTTTTTCTCTCTCTGTTTCTCTCTCTGTTTTTCTGTTTCTCTCTCTGTTTCTCTCTCTGTTTCTCTCTGTTTTTCTCTGTTTTTCTCTCTGTTTCTCTCTCTCTGTTTCCCTCTCTGTTTGTCTCTCTGTTTCTCTCTGTTTCTCTCTGTCTCTCTCTGTTTCTCTCTCTCTGTTTCCCTCTCTGTTTCTCTCTCTGTTTCTCTCTGTTTCTCTCTCACTATTCTGTCAGTTTCTGTTCCTCTCTCTCTGTTTCTCTCTGTTTCTCTCTCTGTTTCTCTCTCTGTTTCTCTCTTTGTTTCTCTCTGTTTCTCTCTCTGTTTCTCTCTGTTTCTCTCTCTGTTTCTCTCTGTTTCTCTCTCTGTTTCTCTCTGTTTCTCTCTCTGTTTCTCCCTTTTTTCTCTCTGTTTCTCTCCCTGTTTCTCTCTCTGTTTCTCTCTTTTTCTCTCTGTTTCTCTCTCTGTTTCTCTCTCTGTTTATCTCTCTGTTTCTCTCTCTGTTTCTATCTGTCTCTCTGTTTCTCTCTCTGTTTCTCTCTCTGTCTCTCTCTGCTTCTCTCTCTGCTTCTCTCTATTTCTCTCTCTGTTTCTCTCTCTGTCTCTTTGTTTCTCTCTCTGTTTCTCTGTTTCTCTCTGTTTCTCTCTCTGTTTCTATCTCTGTTTCTATCTCTGTTTCTCTCTCTGTTTCTCTCTCTGTTTCTCTCTCTGTTTCTCTCTGTCTCTGTTTCTCTCCCTGTTTCTCCTTGTTTCTCCCAGTCTCTCTGTTTTTCTCTCTGTTTCTCTCTCTGTTTCCCTCTCTGTTTCTCTCTCTGTTTCTCTCTCTGTTTCTCTCTGTTTTTCTATGTTTCTCTCTCTGTTTCCGTCTCTGTTTCCCTCTGTTTTTCTATGTTTCTCTATGTTTCTCTCTCTGTTTTTCTATGTTTCTCTCTCTGTTTCTCTATGTTTCTCTCTCTGTTTCTCTCTGTCTCTCTCTGTCTCTCTCTGTTTTTCTATGTTTCTCTCTCTCTGTTTTTTTCTCTGTTTCTCTCTCTGTTTCCCTCTATGTTTCTCTCTCTGTTTCTCTCTGTTTTTCTATGTTTCTCTCTCTGTTTCCCTCTCTGTTTCTCTCTGTCTCTCTCTGTTTTTCTATGTTTCTCTCTCTGTTTCTCTCTGTTTCTCTCTCTGTTTCTCTCTGTTTTTCTCTCTGTTTCTCTCCCTGTGTTTCCCTCTCTGTTTCTCTCTCTGTTTCTCTCTCTGTTTCTCTATGTTTTTCTCAGTTTCTCCCTCTGTTTCTCTCTCTGTTTCTCTCTCTGTTTCTCTCTGTTTCTCTATGTTTCTCTCTCTGTTTCTCTCTCTGTTTCTCTCTGTCTCTCACTGTTTCCCTCTCTGTTTCTCTCTGTTTTTCTCTCTGTTTCTCTCTCTGTGTTTCCCTCTCTGTTTCTCTCTCTGTTTCTCTCTCTGTTTCTCTATGTTTTTCTCAGTTTCTCCCTCTGTTTCTCTATGTTTTTCTCTGTTTCTCTCTCTGTTTCCCTCTCTGTTTCTCTCAGTTTTTCTCTCTCTGTGTTTCCCTCTCTGTTTCTCTCAGTTTTTCTCTCTGCTTCTCTCTGTTTCTCTCTGTTTCTCTGTTTCTCTCTCTGTTTCTCTCTCTGTTTCTCTCTCTGTTTCTCTCTGTCTCTCTCTGTTTCGCTCTGTTTCTCTCTCTGTTTCCCTCTCTGTTTCTCTCTCTGTTTCTCTCTCTGTTTCTCTGTTTCTCTCAGTTTCTCCCTCTGTTTCTCTCTCTGTTTCCCTCTCTGTTTCTCTCTGTTTCTCTCTCTGTTTCTCTCTCTGTTTCTCTCTGTCTCTCTCTGTTTCTCTGTTTCTCTCTCTGTTTCTCTCTGTCTCTCTCTGTTTCTCTATATTTCTCTCTCTGTTTCTCTCTCTGTTTCTTTCTCTGTTTCTCTCTGTTTCTCTCTCTGTTTCTCTCTGTTTCTCCCTGTTTTTCTCTGTTTCTCGCTCGGGTTCTCTCTGTTTCTCTCTGTTTCTCTCTCTGTTTCTCTCTCTGTTTCTCTCTGTTTCTCTCTCTGTTTCTCTCTCTGTTTCTCTCTCACTATTCTGTCAGTCTCGGTTTCTCTCTGTTTTTGGTAGATGTACGATCAGGGCTGTGGTTCAGTATCACCACACATCACACGTTCAGATCAATAATCGGGAATATTCATTATGACAGCAGTCAGAGCCTGTTTGCTCTCCTGATCTAACCATGGCTTCGGCAACAGAGCCTTGTTTCCTTAGGAAAACACATCATTATGACCTCAATGGGACTTCCTGATTAAATGCAGGTTGAATAACATTAGAACGATAATACGGCATTGTGGGATGTAGTGGGTGTGTTTTAGCGGTGGATGGGAACCTCCAGCAGTGAGGCAGGCCGTCAGAGGTCTGGTACACCCACACAGAGCCCACTGACCCTGGGCTCCCTATCTTACAGAGGCCCCTGGATCTCAGGATCTCAGCCTCTCTGCAACTCTTTCTTTCTCTCTGCAGCGTTGGCTGGGCTCTGCTGATGCTCTTCATTGAACTGACTGGAGGCTTAACTGCACAAACCAGGCAGTTACATAATCTACAGTATGGATCTACAGTATGAATCTACAGTATGGATCTACAGTATGAATCTACAGTATGAATCTCCAGTATGGATTTGTAAAAAGCATTGAGAGCACAACAGGTGTGTATGTGGGAAGAGAGGGGAAACGCGGAGCAGCCCAAACCACTGGGAAGGAAATCAGACTTTCACACACAATGCAGTCATGGGTGATTGTCAGTTTTCTACACGAGTAAGGTTGGCCTCCCTTCCTTGCTGTAAAAGTGTTTACTGTGCCTGTACCGTACATCAAAGCAGGTTCTAATAATTTGATGTGATTTTGCATTAAAAACAACGCCTACTAGGACCATTGGAACAAATGACGTTCCATTATTTCCGTTGTTCATTTGTTCCAATGCTGACTGTGAAACTAGCCTGTGCATATTCAAGCTAACTTTATACATATTAAAGCTTGTTACTAGTGTTTAACTGTAGGTGAAAAAACACGACTCAAAAAGGTAATATTCTGACAAAGTCATGAACAATAGAGCCTTAAAACAAAGAACGGAGGGATTGGGGCAGCATTCATTTGCTTGTGAATGATAGATTTCACAGACAATATCAGTTTAACATGTGAGCAACCTTGTCGTTGTCAGAGCCATTTAAAATTGATATGCGACCAAAGGCAAAACAATAGATTAGCCACCACAGGAATACCAGCGGAACCACAGAGAGTAACGCTGTCTATACTATTCAGCCTCGGTATACCCTACGGTCTATACTATAGAGCCCCGGTATACCCTACGGTCTATACTATAGAGCCCCGGTCTACCATACTGTCTATACTATAGAGCCCCGGTATACCCTACTGTCTATACTATAGAGCCCCGGTATACCCTACTGTCTATACTATAGAGCCCCGGTATACCCTACTGTCTATACTATTCAGCCTCGGTATACCTTACTGTCTATACTATAGAGCCCCGGTATACCCTACTGTCTATACTATAGAGCCCCGGTATACCCTACTGTCTATACTATTCAGCCTCGGTATACCTTACTGTCTATACTATAGAGCCCCGGTATACCCTACTGTCTATAATATAGAGCCCCGGTATACGCTACTGTCTATACTATAGAGCCCGGTATACCCTACTGTCTATACTATAGAGCCCCGGTATACCCTACTGTCTATACTATAGAGCCCCGGTATACCCTACTGTCTATACTATTCAGCCCCGGTATACCCTACTGTCTATACTATAGAGCCCCGGTATACCCTACTGTCTATACTATAGAGCCCCGGTATACCCTACTGTCTATACTATAGAGCCTTGGTATACCCTACTGTCTATACTATTCAGCCTCGGTATACCCTACTGTCTATACTATAGAGCCCTGGTATACACTACTGTCTATAATATAGAGCCCCGGTACACCCTACTGTCTATACTATAGAGCCCCGGTATACCATACTGTCTATACTATAGAGCCTTGGTATACCCTACTGTCTATACTATAGAGCCTCGGTATACCCTACTGTCTATACTATAGAGCCCCGGTATACCCTACTGTCTATACTATAGAGCACCGGTATACCCTACTGTCTATACTATAGAGCCCCGGTATACCATACTGTCTATACTATAGAGCCCCGGTATACCATACTGTCTATACTATAGATCCTCGGTATACCCTACTGTCTATACTATAGAGCCTCGGTATACCATACTGTCTATACTATAGAGCCCCGGTATACCCTACTGTCTATACTATAGAGCCTCGGTATACCATACTGTCTATACTATAAAGCCTCGGTATGCCATACTGTCTATACTATTCAGCCTCGGTATACCATACTGTCTATACTATAGAGCCTCGTTATACCCTACTGTCTATACTATGGAGCCTCGGTATACCCTACTGTCTATACTATTCAGCCCCGGAATACCATACTGTCAATACTATAGAGCCTTGGTATACCCTACTGTCTATAATATTCAGCCTCGGTATACCCTACTGTCTATACTATAGAGCCCCGGTATACCCTACTGTCTATACTATAAATCCTCGGGTATACCCTACTGTCTATACTATAGAGCCCCGGTATGCCCTACTGTCTATACTATAGAGCCCCGGTATACCCTACTGTCTATACTATAGAGCCCCGGTATACCCTACTGTCTATACTATTCAGCCTCGGTATACCCTACTGTCTATACTATAGAGCCCCGGTATACCCTACTGTCTATACTATAGAGCCCCGGTATACCCTACTGTCTATACTATAGAGCCCCGGTATACCCTACTGTCTATACTATTCAGCCCCGGTATACCCTACTGTCTATACTATAGAGCCCCGGTATACCCTACTGTCTATACTATAGAGCCCCGGTATACCCTACTGTCTATACTATAGAGCCTTGGTATACCCTACTGTCTATACTATTCAGCCTCGGTATACCCTACTGTCTATACTATAGAGCCCTGGTATACACTACTGTCTATAATATAGAGCCCCGGTATACCCTACTGTCTATACTATAGAGCCCGGTATACCATACTGTCTATACTATAGAGCCTTGGTATGCCCTACTGTCTATACTATAGAGCCTCGGTATACCCTACTGTCTATACTATAGAGCCCCGGTATACCCTACTGTCTATACTATAGAGCACCGGTATACCCTACTGTCTATACTATAGAGCCCCGGTATGCCATACTGTCTATACTATAGAGCCCCGGTATACCATACTGTCTATACTATAGATCCTCGGTATACCCTACTGTCTATACTATAGAGCCTCGGTATACCATACTGTCTATACTATAGAGCCCCGGTATACCCTACTGTCTATACTATAGAGCCTCGGTATACCATACTGTCTATACTATAAAGCCTCGGTATGCCATACTGTCTATACTATTCAGCCTCGGTATACCATACTGTCTATACTATAGAGCCTGTCGTTATACCCTACTGTCTATACTATGGAGCCTCGGTATACCCTACTGTCTATACTATTCAGCCCCCGTATACCATACTGTCAATACTATAGAGCCTTGGTATACCCTACTGTCTATAATATTCAGCCTCGGTATACCCTACTGTCTATACTATAGAGCCCCTATAGGTATACCCTACTGTCTATACTATAGAGCCTCGGTATACCCTACTGTCTATACTATAGAGCCCCGGTATACCCTACTGTCTATACTATAGAGCCCCGGTATACCCTACTGTCTATACTATAGAGCCCCGGTATACCCTACTGTCTATACTATTCAGCCTCGGTATACCCTACTGTCTATACTATAGAGCCCTGGTATACCCTACTGTCTATAATATAGAGCCCCGGTATGCCCCTACTGTCTATACTATAGAGCCCCGGTATACCATACTGTCTATACTATTCAGCCTCGGTATACCCTACTGTCTATACTATAGAGCCCCGGTATACCATACTGTCTATACTATAGAGCCTTGGTATACCCTACTGTCTATACTATAGAGCCCCGGTATACCCTACTGTCTATACTATAGAGCCCCGGTATACCCTACTGTCTATACTATAGAGCCCCGGTATACCCTACTGTCTATACTATTCAGCCTCGGTATACCCTACTGTCTATACTATAGAGCCCCGGTATACCCTACTGTCTATACTATAGAGCCCCGGTATACCCTACTGTCTATACTATAGAGCCCCGGTATACCATACTGTCTATACTATAAAGCCTCGGTATACCCTACTGTCTATACTATAGAGCCCCGGTATACCCTACTGTCTATACTATAGAGCCCCGGTATACCCTACTGTCTATACTATAGAGCCCCGGTATACCCTACTGTCTATACTATAGAGCCCCGGTATACCCTACTGTCTATACTATAGAGCCCCGGTATACCCTACTGTCTATACTATAGAGCCCCGGTATACCCTACTGTCTATACTATAGAGCCCCGGTATACCCTACTGTCTATACTATAGAGCCCCGGTATACCCTACTGTCTATACTATAGAGCCCCGGTATACCCTACTGTCTATACTATTCAGCCTCGGTATACCCTACTGTCTATACTATAGAGCCCCGGTATACCGTACTGTCTATACTATAGAGCCCCGGTATACCCTACTGTCTATACTATAGAGCCCGGTATACCATACTGTCTATACTATAGAGCCCCGGTATACCCTACTGTCTATACTATTCAGCCTCGGTATACCCTACTGTCTATACTATAGAGCCCCGGTATACCCTACTGTCTATACTATAGAGCCCCGGTATACCCTACTGTCTATACTATAGAGCCCCGGTATACCATGCTGTCTATACTATAAAGCCTCGGTATACCCTACTGTCTATACTATAGAGCCCCGGTATACCCTACTGTCTATACTATAGAGCCTCGTTATACCCTACTGTCTATACTATGGAGCCTCGGTATACCCTACTGTCTATACTATTCAGCCCCGGAATACCATACTGTCAATACTATAGAGCCTTGGTATACCCTACTGTCTATAATATTCAGCCTCGGTATACCCTACTGTCTATACTATAGAGCCCCGGTATACCCTACTGTCTATACTATAAATCCTCGGGTATACCATACTGTCTATACTATAGATCCTTGGTATACCCTACTGTCTACACTATAGAGCCCCGGTATACCCTACTGTCTATACTATAGAGCCCCGGTATACCCTACTGTCTATACTATAGAGCCCCGGTATACCCTACTGTCTATACTATTCAGCCTCGGTATACCCTACTGTCTATACTATAGAGCCCCGGTATACCCTACTGTCTATACTATAGAGCCCCGGTATACCCTACTGTCTATACTATAGAGCCCCCCGGTATGCCCTACTGTCTATACTATTCAGCCTCGGTATATGCCTACTGTCTATACTATAGAGCCCCGTATATGCCTACTGTCTATACTATAGAGCCCCGGTATACCCTACTGTCTATACTATAGAGCCCGGTATACCATACTGTCTATGCTATAAAGCCTCGGTATACCCTACTGTCTATACTATAGAGCCCCGGTATACCCTACTGTCTATACTATAGAGCCCGGTATACCCTACTGTCTATACTATAGAGCCCCGGTATACCCTACTGTCTATACTATAGAGCCCCGGTATACCCTACTGTCTATACTATAGAGCCCCGGTATACCCTACTGTCTATACTATAGAGCCCCGGTATACCCTACTGTCTATACTATAGAGCCCCGGTATACCCTACTGTCTATACTATAGAGCCCCGGTATACCCTACTGTCTATACTATAGAGCCCCGGTATACCCTACTGTCTATACTATTCAGCCTCGGTATACCCTACTGTCTATACTATAGAGCCCCGGTATACCGTACTGTCTATACTATAGAGCCCCGGTATACCCTACTGTCTATACTATAGAGCCCGGTATACCATACTGTCTATACTATAGAGCCCCGGTATACCCTACTGTCTATACTATTCAGCCTCGGTATACCCTACTGTCTATACTATAGAGCCCGGTATACCCTACTGTCTATACTATAGAGCCCCCGGTATACCCTACTGTCTATACTATAGAGCCCGGTATGCCCTACTGTCTATGCTATTCAGCCTCGGTATACCCTGCTGTCTATACTATAGAGCCCCGGTATATGCCTACTGTCTATACTATAGAGCCCCGGTATGCCCTGCTGTCTATACTATAGAGCCCCGGTATACCATACTGTCTATACTATAAGCCTCGGTATGCCCTACTGTCTATACTATAGAGCCCCGGTATGCCCTACTGTCTATACTATAGAGCCCCGGTATGCCCTACTGTCTATACTATAGAGCCCCGTATGCCCTACTGTCTATACTATAGAGCCCGGTATACCCTACTGTCTATACTATAGGGCCCGGTATACCCTATACTATAGAGCCCGTAGACTACTGTCTATACTATAGAGCCCCGGTATGCCCTACTGTCTATACTATAGAGCCCCGGTATATGCCCTACTGTCTATACTATAGAGCCCCGGTATACCCTACTGTCTATACTATAGAGCCCCGGTATGCCCTACTGTCTATACTATTCAGCCTCGGTATACCCTACTGTCTATACTATAGAGCCCCGGTATGCCGTGCTGTCTATACTATAGAGCCCGGTATACCCTACTGTCTATACTATAGAGCCCGGTATATGCCATACTGTCTATACTATAGGCCCGGTATGCCCTACTGTCTATACTATTCAGCCTCGGTATACCCTACTGTCTATACTATAGAGCCCCGGTATACCCTACTGTCTATACTATAGAGCCCCGGTATACCCTACTGTCTATACTATAGAGCCCCGGTATACCATGCTGTCTATGCTATAATAGCCTCGAGCCCCGTATGCCCTACTGTCTATACTATAGAGCCCCGGTATACCCTACTGTCTATACTATAGAGCCCCGGTACTATACTATAGAGCCCTACTGTCTATACTATAGAGCCCCGGTATACGCTACTGTCTATACTATAGAGCCCGGTATACCCTACTGTCTATACTATAGAGCCCCGGTATACCCTACTGTCTATACTAAGCCCCGGTATACCCTACTGTCTATACTATAGAGCCCCGGTATGCCCTACTGTCTATACTATTCAGCCTCGGTATACCCTACTGTCTATACTATAGAGCCCCGGTATACCCTACTGTCTATACTATAGAGCCCGGTATACCCTACTGTCTATACTATAGAGCCCCGGTATGCCCTACTGTCTATACTATTCAGCCTCGGTATGCCCTACTGTCTATACTATAGAGCCCGGTATGCCCTACTGTCTATGCTATAGAGCCCCGGTATACCCTACTGTCTATACTATAGAGCCCCGGTATGCCATACTGTCTATACTATAAAGCCTCTATATACCCTACTGTCTATACTATAGAGCCCCGGTATACCCTACTGTCTATACTATAGAGCCCCCGGTATACCCTACTGTCTATACTATAGAGCCCCGGTATACCCTACTGTCTATACTATAGAGCCCCGGTATACCCTACTGTCTATACTATAGAGCCCCGGTATACCCTACTGTCTATACTATAGAGCCCCGGTATACCCTACTGTCTATACTATTCAGCCTCGGTATACCCTACTGTCTATACTATAGAGCTCCGGTATACCCTACTGTCTATTCTATAGAGCCCGGTATACCATACTGTCTATACTATAGAGCCCCGGTATACCCTACTGTCTATACTATTCAGCCTCGGTATACCCTACTGTCTATACTATAGAGCCCCGGTATACCCTACTGTCTATACTATAGAGCCCCGGTATACCCTACTGTCTATACTATAGAGCCCCGGTATACCATGCTGTCTATACTATAAAGCCTCGGTATACCCTACTGTCTATACTATTCAGCCCCGGTATACCATACTGTCAATACTATAGAGCCTTGGTATACCCTACTGTCTATAATATTCAGCCTCGGTATACCCTACTGTCTATACTATAAATCCTCGGGTATACCATACTGTCTATACTATAGAGCATTGGTATACCCTACTGTCTATACTATAGAGCCTCGGTATACCCTACTGTCTATACTATAGAGCACCGGTATACCCTACTGTCTATACTATTCAGCCTCGGTATACCATACTGTCTATACTATAGAGCCCCGATATACCATAATGTCTATACTATAGAGCCTCTGTATACCCTACTGTCTATACTATAGAGCCTCGTTATACCCTACTGTCTATACTATGGAGCCTCGGTATACCCTACTGTCTATACTATTCAGCCCCGGTATACCATACTGTCAATACTATAAATCCTCGGGTATACCATACTGTCTATACTATAGATCCTTGGTATACCCTACTGTCTATAATATTCAGCCTCGGTATACCCTACTGTCAATACTATAAATCCTCGGGTATACCATACTGTCTATACTATAGATCCTTGGTATACCCTACTGTCTATACTATAGAGCCCGGTATACCCTACTGTCTATACTATAGAGCCCCGGTATACCCTACTGTCTATACTATAGAGCCCCGGTATACCCTACTGTCTATACTATTCAGCCCCGGTATACCCTACTGTCTATACTATAGAGCCCCGGTATACCCTACTGTCTATACTATAGAGCCCCGGTATACCCTACTGTCTATACTATAGAGCCCCGGTTTACCCTACTGTCTATATTATAGAGCCTCGGTTATGCCTACTGTCTATACTATTCAGCCTCGGTATACCCTACTGTCTATACTATAGAGCCCGGTATGCCCTACTGTCTATACTATAGAGCCTCGGTATGCCCTACTGTCTATACTATTCAGCCCTCGGTATGCCCTACTGTCTATACTATAGAGCCTCGGTATACCCTACTGTCTATACTATAGAGCCCCGGTATATCCTACTGTCTATACTATAGAGCACCGGTATACCCTACTGTCTATACTATAGAGCCCCGGTATACCCTACTGTCTATAATATAGAGCCCCGGTATACCCTACTGTCTTTACTATAGTGCTCGGTATACCCTACTGTCTATACTATATAGACAGTATGCTGTCTATACTATAGAGCCTCGGTATACCCTACTGTCTATACTATTCAGCCCCGGTATACCATACTGTCTATACTATAGAGCCTTGGTATACCCTACTGTCTATACTATTCAGCCTCGGTATACCCTACAGTCTATACTATAGAGCCTTGGTATACCCTACTGTCTATACTATTCAGCCTCGGTATACCCTACTGTCTATACTATAGAGCCTCGGTATACCCTACTGTCTATACTATAGAGCCCCGGTATACCCTACTGTCTATACTATAAAGCCTCGGTATACCATACTGTCTATACTATAAAGCCTTGGTATACCATACTGTCTATACTATTCAGCCTCGGTATACCATACTGTCTATACTATAGAGCCCCGGTATACCATACTGTCTATACTATAGAGCCTCTGTATACCCTACTGTCTATAATATAGAGCCCCGGTATACCCTACTGTCTATACTATAGAGCCCCGGTATACCCTACTGTCTATACTATAGAGCCCTCGTATACCCTACTGTCTATACTATAGAGCCCCGGTATACCATACTGTCTATACTATAGAGCCCCGGTATACCATACTGTCTATACTATAGAGCCTCGGTATACACTACTGTCTATACTATAGAGCCTCGGTATACCATACTGTCTGTACTATAGAGCCTCGGTATACCCTACTGTCTATACTATAGAGCCTCGGTATACCCTACTGTCTATACTATTCAGCCTCGGTATACCATACTGTCTATTCTATAGAGCCTCGGTATACCATACTGTCTATACTATAGAGCCTCGGTATACCATACTGTCTATACTATAGAGCCCCGGTATACCCTACTGTCAATACTATAGAGCCCGGTATACCCTACTGTCTATACTATAGAGCCCCGGTATACCATACTGTCTATACTATAGAGCCTCGGTATACCCTACTGTCTATTCTATAGAGCCTCGGTATACCCTACTGTCTATACTATTCAGCCTCGGTATACCATACTGTCTATACTATAGAGCCATACAGCTTGGTATACCCTACTGTCTATACTATTCAGCCTCGGTATACCCTACTGTCTATACTATAGAGCCCCGGTATACCCTACTGTCTATATTATAAAGCCTCGGTTTACCATACTGTCTATACTATAAAGCCCCGGTATACCATACTGTCTATACTATAGAGCCTTGGTATACCCTACTGTCTATACTATTCAGCCTCGGTATACACTACTGTCTATACTATAGAGCCTCGGTATACCCTACTGTCTATACTATAGAGCCCCGGTATACCCTACTGTCTATACTATAAAGCCTCGGTATACCATACTGTCTATACTATAAAGCCTTGGTATACCATACTGTCTATACTATTCAGCCTCGGAATACCATACTGTCTATACTATAGAGCCCCGGTATACCATACTGTCTATACTATAGAGCCCTAGTATACCCTACTGTCTATACTATAGAGCCCCGGTATACCATACTGTCTATACTATAGAGCCCCGTTATACCATACTGTCTATACTATAGAGCCTCGGTATACACTACTGTCTATACTATAGAGCCCCGGTATACCCTACTGTCTATACTATAGAGCCCCGGTATACCCTACTGTCTATACTATTCAGCCCCGGTATACCCTACTGTCTATACTATAGAGCCCCGGTATACCCTACTGTCTATACTATAGAGCCCCGGTATACCCTACTGTCTATACTATAGAGCCCCGGTTTACCCTACTGTCTATATTATAGAGCCTCGGTATACCCTACTGTCTATACTATTCAGCCTCGGTATACCCTACTGTCTATACTATAGAGCCCCGGTATACCCTACTGTCTATACTATAGAGCCTCGGTATACCCTACTGTCTATACTATTCAGCCTCGGTATACCCTACTGTCTATACTATAGAGCCTCGGTATACCCTACTGTCTATACTATAGAGCCCCGGTATACCCTACTGTCTATACTATAGAGCACCGGTATACCCTACTGTCTATACTATAGAGCCCCGGTATACCCTACTGTCTATAATATAGAGCCCCGGTATACCCTACTGTCTTTACTATAGTGCTCGGTATACCCTACTGTCTATACTATATAGACAGTATGCTGTCTATACTATAGAGCCTCGGTATACCCTACTGTCTATACTATGGAGCCTCGGTATACCCTACTGTCTATACTATTCAGCCCCGGTATACCATACTGTCTATACTATAGAGCCTTGGTATACCCTACTGTCTATACTATTCAGCCTCGGTATACCCTACAGTCTATACTATAGAGCCCCGGTATACCCTACTGTCTATACTATAATGCCTCGGTATACCATACTGTCTATACTATAAAGCCCCGGTATACCATACTGTCTATACTATAGAGCCTTGGTATACCCTACTGTCTATACTATTCAGCCTCGGTATACCCTACTGTCTATACTATAGAGCCTCGGTATACCCTACTGTCTATACTATAGAGCCCCGGTATACCCTACTGTCTATACTATAAAGCCTCGGTATACCATACTGTCTATACTATAAAGCCTTGGTATACCATACTGTCTATACTATTCAGCCTCGGTATACCATACTGTCTATACTATAGAGCCCCGGTATACCATACTGTCTATACTATAGAGCCTCTGTATACCCTACTGTCTATAATATAGAGCCCCGTATACCCTACTGTCTATACTATAGAGCCCCGGTATACCCTACTGTCTATACTATAGAGCCCTAGTATACCCTACTGTCTATACTATAGAGCCCTAGTATACCCTACTGTCTATACTATAGAGCCCCGGTATACCATACTGTCTATACTATAGAGCCCCGGTATACCATACTGTCTATACTATAGAGCCCCGGTATACCATACTGTCTATACTATAGAGCCTCGGTATACACTACTGTCTATACTATAGAGCCTCGGTATACCATACTGTCTGTACTATTCAGCCTCGGTATACCCTACAGTCTATACTATAGAGCCCCGGTATACCCTACTGTCTATACTATAATGCCTCGGTATACCATACTGTCTATACTATAAAGCCCCGGTATACCATACTGTCTATACTATAGAGCCTTGGTATACCCTACTGTCTATACTATTCAGCCTCGGTATACCCTACTGTCTATACTATAGAGCCTCGGTATACCCTACTGTCTATACTATAGAGCCCCGGTATACCCTACTGTCTATACTATAAAGCCTCGGTATACCATACTGTCTATACTATAAAGCCTTGGTATACCATACTGTCTATACTATTCAGCCCCGGTATACCATACTGTCTATACTATAGAGCCTCTGTATACCCTACTGTCTATAATATAGAGCCCCGGTATACCCTACTGTCTATACTATAGAGCCCGGTATACCATACTGTCTATACTATAGAGCCCCGGTATACCATACTGTCTATACTATAGAGCCTCGGTATACCCTACTGTCTATACTATAGAGCCTCGGTATACCATACTGTCTATACTATAGAGCCTCGGTATACCCTACTGTCTATACTATAGAGCCTCGGTATACCCTACTGTCTATACTATTCAGCCTCGGTATACCATACTGTCTATTCTATAGAGCCTCGGTATACCATACTGTCTATACTATAGAGCCTCGGTATACCATACTGTCTATACTATAGAGCCCCGGTATACCCTACTGTCAATACTATAGAGCCTGGTATATGCCCTACTGTCTATACTATAGAGCCCCGGTATACCATACTGTCTATACTATAGAGCCTCGGTATACCCTACTGTCTATACTATGGAGCCTCGGTATACCCTACTGTCTATACTATTCAGCCCCGGTATACAATACTGTCTATACTATAGAGCCTTGGTATACCCTACTGTCTATACTATTCAGCCTCGGTATACCCTACTGTCTATACTATAGAGCCCCGGAAAACCCTACTGTCTATATTATAAAGCCTCGGTTTACCATACTGTCTATACTATAAAGCCCCGGTATACCATACTGTCTATACTATAGAGCCTTGGTATACCCTACTGTCTATACTATTCAGCCTCGGTATACACTACTGTCTATACTATAGATCCTCGGTATACCCTACTGTCTATACTATAGAGCCCGGTATACCCTACTGTCTATACTATAAAGCCTCGGTATACCATACTGTCTATACTATAAAGCCTTGGTATACCATACTGTCTATACTATTCAGCCTCGGAATACCCTACTGTCTATACTATTCAGCCTCGGTATACCATACTGTCTATACTATAGAGCCCTAGTATACCCTACTGTCTATACTATAGAGCCCCGGTATACCATACTGTCTATACTATAGAGCCCCGGTATACCATACTGTCTATACTATAGAGCCTCGGTATACACTACTGTCTATACTATAGAGCACCGGTATACCATACTGTCTGTACTATAGAGCCTCGGTATACCATACAGTCTATACTATACAGTCTCGGTATACCATACTGTCTATACCATACAGCCTCGGTATACCATACAGTCTATACTATAAAGCCCCGGTATACCATACTGTCTATACTATAGAGCCTTGGTATACCCTACTGTCTATACTATTCAGCCTCGGTATACCATACTGTCTATACTATAAAGCCTTGGTATACCATACTGTCTATACTATTCAGCCTCGGTATACCCTACTGTCTATACTATAGAGCCCCGGTATACCCTACTGTCTATATTATAAAGCCTCGGTTTACCATACTGTCTATACTATAAAGCCCCGGTATACCATACTGTCTATACTATAGAGCCTTGGTATACCCTACTGTCTATACTATTCAGCCTCGGTATACACTACTGTCTATACTATAGAGCCTCGGTATACCCTACTGTCTATACTATAGAGCCCGGTATACCCTACTGTCTATACTATAAAGCCTCGGTATACCATACTGTCTATACTATAAAGCCTTGGTATACCATACTGTCTATACTATTCAGCCTCGGAATACCATACTGTCTATACTATAGAGCCCCGGTATACCATACTGTCTATACTATAGAGCCCTAGTATACCCTACTGTCTATACTATAGAGCCCCGGTATACCATACTGTCTATACTATAGAGCCCCGGTATACCATACTGTCTATACTATAGAGCCTCGGTATACACTACTGTCTATACTATAGAGCCCCGGTATACCCTACTGTCTATACTATAGAGCCCCCCCTACTGTCTATAGCCCCGTATGCCCTACTGTCTATACTATTCAGCCCTAGTATACCCTACTGTCTATACTATAGAGCCCCGGTATGCCCTACTGTCTATACTATAGAGCCCCGGTATACCCTACTGTCTATACTATAGAGCCCGGTTTACCCCTACTGTCTATACTATAGAGCCTCGGTATACCCTACTGTCTATACTATTCAGCCTCGGTATACCCTACTGTCTATACTATAGAGCCCCGGTATACTATAGAGCCCCGGTATACCCTACTGTCTATACTATAGAGCCTCGGTATACCCTACTGTCTATACTATTCAGCCTCGGTATACCCTACTGTCTATACTATGTCTATACTATAGAGCCTCGGTATACCCTACTGTCTATACTATAGAGCCCGGTATACCCTACTGTCTATACTATAGAGCACCGGTATACCCTACTGTCTATACTATAGAGCCCGGTATACCCTACTGTCTATAATATAGAGCCCCGGTATACCCTACTGTCTTTACTATGTCTTTACTATAGTGCTCGTATACCCTACTGTCTATACTATATAGACAGTATGCTGTCTATACTATAGAGCCTCGGTATACCCTACTGTCTATACTATGGAGCCTCGGTATACCCTACTGTCTATACTATTCAGCCCCGGTATACCATACTGTCTATACTATAGAGCCTTGGTATACCCTACTGTCTATACTATTCAGCCTCGGTATACCCTACAGTCTATACTATAGAGCCCCGGTATACCCTACTGTCTATACTATAAAGCCTCGGTATACCATACTGTCTATACTATAAAGCCCGGTATACCATACTGTCTATACTATAGAGCCTTGGTATACCCTACTGTCTATACTATACAGCCTCGGTATACCCTACTGTCTATACTATAGAGCCTCGGTATACCCTACTGTCTATACTATAGAGCCCCGGTATACCCTACTGTCTATACTATAAAGCCTCGGTATACCATACTGTCTATACTATAAAGCCTTGGTATACCATACTGTCTATACTATTCAGCCTCGGTATACCATACTGTCTATACTATAGAGCCCCGGTATACCATACTGTCTATACTATAGAGCCTCTGTATACCCTACTGTCTATAATATAGAGCCCCGGTATACCCTACTGTCTATACTATAGAGCCCCGGTATACCCTACTGTCTATACTATAGAGCCCTAGTATACCCTACTGTCTATACTATAGAGCCCCGGTATACCATACTGTCTATACTATAGAGCCCCGGTATACCATACTGTCTATACTATAGAGCCTCGGTATACCCTACTGTCTATACTATTCAGCCCCGGTATACCATACTGTCTATTATATAGAGCCTTGGTATACCCTACTGTCTATACTATTCAGCCTCGGTATACCCTACAGTCTATACTATACAGCCTCGGTATACCATACTGTCTATACTATAAAGCCTCGGTATACCATACTGTCTATACTATAAAGCCCCGGTATACCATACTGTCTATACTATAGAGCCTTGGTATACCCTACTGTCTATACTATTCAGCCTCGGTATACCCTACTGTCTATACTATAGAGCCTCGGTATACCCTACTGTCTATACTATAAAGCCTCGGTATACCATACTGTCTATACTATAAAGCCTCGGTATACCATACTGTCTATACTATAAAGCCTTGGTATACCATACTGTCTATACTATTCAGCCCCGGTATACCATACTGTCTATACTATAGAGCCTCTGTATACCCTACTGTCTATAATATAGAGCCCCGGTATACCCTACTGTCTATACTATAGAGCCCCGGTATACCATACTGTCTATACTATAGAGCCCCGGTATACCATACTGTCTATACTATAGAGCCTCGGTATACACTACTGTCTATACTATAGAGCCTCGGTATACCATACTGTCTGTACTATAGAGCCTCGGTATACCCTACTGTCTATACTATAGAGCCTCGGTATACCCTACTGTCTATACTATTCAGCCTCGGTATACCATACTGTCTATTCTATAGAGCCTCGGTATACCATACTGTCTATACTATAGAGCCTCGGTATACCATACTGTCTATACTATAGAGCCCCGGTATACCCTACTGTCAATACTATAGAGCCTGGTATACCCTACTGTCTATACTATAGAGCCCCGGTATACCATACTGTCTATACTATAGAGCCTCGGTATACCCTACTGTCTATACTATGGAGCCTCGGTATACCCTACTGTCTATACTATTCAGCCCCGGTATACCATACTGTCTATACTATAGAGCCTTGGTATACCCTACTGTCTATACTATTCAGCCTCGGTATACCCTACTGTCTATACTATAGAGCCCCGGTATACCCTACTGTCTATATTATAAAGCCTCGGTTTACCATACTGTCTATACTATAAAGCCCCGGTATACCATACTGTCTATACTATAGAGCCTTGGTATACCCTACTGTCTATACTATTCAGCCTCGGTATACACTACTGTCTATACTATAGAGCCTCGGTATACCCTACTGTCTATACTATAGAGCCCCGGTATACCCTACTGTCTATACTATAAAGCCTCGGTATACCATACTGTCTATACTATAAAGCCTTGGTATACCATACTGTCTATACTATTCAGCCTCGGAATACCATACTGTCTATACTATAGAGCCCCGGTATACCATACTGTCTATACTATAGAGCCCTAGTATACCATACTGTCTATACTATAGAGCCCCGGTATACCATACTGTCTATACTATAGAGCCCCGGTATACCATACTGTCTATACTATAGAGCCTCGGTATACACTACTGTCTATACTATAGAGCACCGGTATACCATACTGTCTGTACTATAGAGCCTCGGTATACCATACAGTCTATACTATACAGTCTCGGTATACCATACTGTCTATACCATACAGCCTCGGTATACCATACTGTCTATACTATAAAGCCCCGGTATACCATACTGTCTATACTATAGAGCCTTGGTATACCCTACTGTCTATACTATTCAGCCTCGGTATACCCTACTGTCTATACTATAGAGCCTCGGTATATGCCCTACTGTCTATACTATAGAGCCCGGTATACCCTACTGTCTATACTATAAAGCCTCGGTATACCATACTGTCTATACTATAAAGCCTTGGTATACCATACTGTCTATACTATTCAGCCTCGGTATACCATACTGTCTATACTATAGAGCCCCGGTATACCATACTGTCTATACTATAGAGCCTCTGTATACCCTACTGTCTATAATATAGAGCCCCGGTATACCATACTGTCTATACTATAGAGCCCCGGTATACCATACTGTCTATACTATAGAGCCTCGGTATACACTACTGTCTATACTATAGAGCACCGGTATACCATACTGTCTGTACTATAGAGCCTCGGTATACCATACAGTCTATACTATACAGTCTCGGTATACCATACTGTCTATACCATACAGCCTCGGTATACCATACAGTCTATACTATACAGCCTCGGTATACCATACAGTCTATACTATACAGCCTCGGTATCCCATACTGTCTATACTATAGAGCCTCGGTATACCCTACTGTCTATACTATAGAGCCCGGTATACCCTACTGTCTATACTATAGAGCCTCGGTATACCCTACTGTCTATACTATAGAGCCTCGGTATACCATACTGTCTATACTATACAGCCTCGGTATACCATACTGTCTATACTATAGAGCCCTAGTATACCCTACTGTCTATACTATAGAGCCTCGGTATACCATACTGTCTATACTATACAGCGCTGCATTGGGGTCTATCAGCATGTGTGTGAATGGAAGAGGCAATAGGGTGGAGTCAGGACTGGAGAAATGCCACTCAACTGCAAAGCAATCTTATCAGGGTGTTGCAGGCATCTCTCCCTCTCTCTCGCTCCCCCTCCCTCCCCGCCTCTCTCGCTCTCTCCCCATCCCCCACTCTTGTCCTTAGCGAGTGGAATGGAGGAATAAAAAGCCCCCCAATTAGAACATGTGTTGTTATTTGTTGAGGATCCAGAGTTAACCAATTCCATCTGCTCGGCTGCTTTGCTGTCAAGTGGGTAAAGAGGGCTTCAAGCACGCACTCACAAAGGAGGAGAAAACAGCTACCTCCTATAGGACCTGCTCTAAATGAATGGTTTCCCTGACAACGGCTATAGTTAATCAATTCTATTCTGTTAATCCTGTGCACGTTTGTGTGTGTCCGTCCGTACGTGTGCGTGCGTATGAGCGTGTGCACTTGGCTCATTCACAACCATGCCGAGGCATGCACCATTTGTATGTATCCCATTACAAAGAAAGAAAATGCACTAACCTGAAAGGCGTCAATACTGAATGCACTGGAGGAAAATGCACAGCTTTTGGGCAAATAAACGGGCCATTAAGCCAACATGTTACTGCCTGAACCGTAGCTGGGTTTGGAGATACAACCCCACACAGGGACCCAGTGGAAAGGACCTCGGTGTCTGCAAGTTACAGAGTATAGTTCTATTGTCTTCTGTGATGCCTCTGAATACAGCAGTGTTGTTGAAACTTTTTTTGTGCTACTGAAAAAAGCACAGAGTCTCCATCTTGGTTTGTACTTGCCGTATGTTAGCAGTTCTTTCATTTCTTTTTATTTACCCTTTTTTCTCCCCAATTTCGTGGTATCCAATTGTTAGTAGTTACTATCTTGTCTCATCGCTATAACTCCCGTATGGGCTCGGGAGAGACGAAGGTTGAAAGTCATGTGTCCTCCGAAACACAACCCGACCAAGCCGCACTGCCTCTTAACACAGCTCGCATCCAACCCGGAAGCCAGCCGCACCAATGTGTCGGAGGAAACACCGTGCACCTGGCGACCTTGGTTAGCGCGCACAGCGCCCGGCCCGCCACAGGAGTCGCTGGTACGCGATGAGACAAGGACATCCCTACCGGCCAAACCCTCCCTAACCCGGACGACGCTAGGCCAACTGTGCGTCTCCCCACGGACCTCCCGGTCGCGGCCAGCTGCGACAGAGCCTGATCGGGGATATTTACCCTCCATAAGATATTCAATCTAACATGATGCGTTGGACGTGTGGGTGGTGGGTGTGCAGCGTCACACACACGGTAATCGAGCCGTGTGTGCGTACTGCAGTCAGAAGCGGTATGCATG